>NC_143571.1:7035000-7340000 GCF_054136105.1 Typopeltis vanoorti
CTCTTTCAAGATACTGCACCTTCATATACAACTTTCTGATACAAATATATACCACTGGAAATTATTCAAATGATCAACAATATATGTATACACAAAAAATGAATATCTAATCAAATATCAAAACACAAATATGTAGAAAATCACCAGTAAAGGGATCAAACAAGGCAATTCAACCAAGTTAGTCCATGTTATACTAATAAAATTTAAGGAACAAATTGAATGTGGTTGGAAATGCAGATTACTTTCAGGAAAGATAATCTCCAAAGGCAGATATTTAAATTATATCAGTAATTGACAACAGTATGTTACACAGCTACTGATATCTCCTGTTTCTAATCCAAAGTACTTTTACCCTTTGAATAAAAGTACTTTGGATTAGAAACATATCATATGAAGGCAGTATTTCTGGGTTCTAGGTTAGTAAAAACATGAGTTTCTTTTGTGAGAAAAACCTCACACTGTTAATGATTAATTAACTTGATAGCTGGCTGAAAAAAAAAAAAAAGCCTAGAGAAGTTTCTATAGCTCTTGTCTAACCTAACTATCAAGCCTATGTTTTTCTTCTTTTAAGTGATTATCATGGATGTTACCATGAAGATGCATGTTAACTGAAATAAATTATAATTTAAATGCCTTCCATAACACAGTTGAAAAAATGAGGATGTGCTTTGGCTTGTTCAACTAATGAGTTTTGCTCATTAGTTGGTGTCATACAAAATTGCCAAGATTTTTCTTTCCCAGAAAACTCATTTGCTCCCCCCCCCCCACAAAATATATAAGATAACCAGTGAGGGGGAAAATGCACAGTTCACTGTCATATTTAAATAAGAGTAACTGCTTTATTATAGTAAAAATCAGGTTTATAAAATGCCAGGTCACTTCATAATTGGGCATTGATCCTTGTACATTAAGGTAAGATGAAGTGAGATATAATTTGTTCATATTTTGTAACTGCTTTGTAACGGTTGTGGATTACTAAAATGCACCAAGGCATTGGATAATGTAGTTTAAACATACATACTGATGGTATGAAATGAAAGTTCAATACTAATTATCATAATATTGATTTTAATTGAGATTATTGGTTGATAAGAGGAGATAATTTATAGAAGACACAAAAAAATTAATTCCTGGAGTTGTGCAGAATAATTAACTAAGGCTCCAGTATCATGAAACAATTTCAACAGATAGCATGTGATGGAAGCAATGTAGAATTTTAGAATGTTTAATGCTAAATTTAGTGAAAGTCTCAGAAGATGTAGTTGAGAGCAAAAGTTATGCAGAGCAATACTGACCTGTGAGATAGAGAAGCAGGGCAAATTTTTGTCAATAATTAATATAGAAGTAAACGGTAAGGTGGGAAATTATAAAATTTCCATAATCCTCTTATATCAATAACATTGGACTGATGATCTGCAAGGAAAAGAGATATATAGTGTGTGAATTGGTTAAACATATCTAACACAGGCACTTTATATCAGTACACTGATATACCAAGAGTCAGGAAGATAAATAAAATAGAAGATACCATGTGAATAGTGCGGAAAAGCAGGAAAATTGCAGTTGTTATGGAGGTGGTATAAGATAACAGTCAATGACCTGATTCATGAGAACTGTAAAATAAGGACCCTAGGAAGTGCCTTTATCTTATAATTCTTTCTTTTAGGGTTACACGGTGATCAGCATTCATATTTATAAATTTAGGGACACAAAAACATACGTGTTGAACAGATTATTTTATTAATTACTAATAAAATAAAACTTTACATTTCGACCCCTGTATCGAGGTCATCATCGGAAGGATACAAGTTTGTAAGGAACCAAGCTACATGTTCTAGCTCTGTATACCGGTAAACTAAATCTACGTAGTTAATTACTCCTTTTCCCTACCTGATCTCTAGTGATTAAAAAAAAGAAGAAAAAAAAATTAATTAATAAAAAAAAAAATAAAATAAGAATAAAAAATAAATAAATACATCTACAATAAACTGCTAAAGTACTCATGTATTAATATTCTTCTGGATTTGTACAGTTCTGATTGTTATAATATGATTTCTTTTAGTTGCTGTTGAATGTTACAAACACTTCACCAGGTTGTATTCTTGTAGTGGGATTTTTCTATCGCTAGTTTAGGTTGTTATACAGGTGGGTCCTCCCCATTCTTGAAATGGTTAGGCCATCCTTTTTTTTGTTGAGATTTGGGTTGTGTTTGAGCATTTCACATGACTCTTTAAATTTTCTCTCAAACCAGGTTTTGGTGCAGTGTAAGGACTTGGTATTTTTCCAATCAATTCTGTGGTATTGGAGTGCGTGGTCAGAAAGGCCGGTTTTTCTACAACTTAAATTAGAGCTGTTCGACAATGTTATTCCAGAAATTTGGGAGATTTTAGATAGGATCACAGACGACTTGGCCAAGCACTTATTACTGAAAAACAAAGAAAAATTAGTAATGAAATTTCAAGCTCTACAATAACAGAGAAGCACAAGACCATCAGGATGTCATAATGAAAGGAATAGCTAATCACAAACTGACATTATAAGGAGCAGCCAATCGCCCACAAACGAAGTTAAGAGCAACCAACCACCATCAGACCACAGCTTGGTTATCAACCAATCAAACCATAATCTCACCCAAGGTGAACTCTCACTGCTATAGAAAGGTTTGAACTACGCCATGGCTCCGAGGTCAGTGAACAAACTTGATATCATTTATCATATCGAGAGAGGTTTAAGATCCCTCTCCCACCAATTTGGCTGATAAAATATGAATGGAAACATCGTGTATACTAAATTCAAACAAAAAACTAAGCACCAACTTAAACAAAACCGAAAATCCAGCCCTTAAATCCTTAAAAAATAACCAAGACATTATAATCATGAAAGCAGATAAAGGCAATGCCGCTCTCCTTTTAGACCGTACAATATACATTGAAAAAATGAACCATTTGATCTCGGACCACAACACCTACTAAATGGTAAACTACAACACCACAAAACGTAACAAAAAGAAAACACTGAATTAATCAAACCCGTCCACACATGGCCCGAAGAAACAACAAAAAAATTAATACCTCATTATGCTCGTGCGCCCAGAATTTACGGCCTGTCAAAAATACACAAACCAGGCACACCACTACATCCTATTTTTGAAGGAATTGACAGCACAAATTATCACTTAGCAAAAAAATTAGTGGCCACACTCAAGGAATTGGTGGGTCAGTCCCCTTCCTACATAAAAAATACACATTTCATTAATAAAATTAAAAACATTACACTCAACGACCAAGATTTATTAGTCAGCTTTGACATAACTTCCCTTTTCACCAATTGTCCCAATCAATGACACTATCTTGCTCCTACAGAACATATTTCCACACAACATCACGGCCCCTCTTTGGCTACATTCTCCGCTCCGGATATTTCGTGTGGCAAAACAATTTTTACCTTCAAAACGAAGGTACAGCCACGGGCTCACCGCTTCCCCCCCCCTCCAAGCTAACTTTTATATGGAAGACTTTGAGCAGCCTAAAATTTGGCTCAGATACGTTGACGATATTTTCGCCATTTGGCCCCACAGCCGCAAAGCTCTAAATACATTCCTTAGCCACCTAAACAAACAACACAAACGTATCCAATTCATCATTGAAATGAACAAAAAACAACTCTCTTCCTTTCCTAGACACACTTGTCACACATCTTCCCTCTGGCTGGCTGTCTCTCTTTCTCAGTTTACTGCAAACCTACACATACAGGCCATTACATACACAAAAATTCTTACCACCACCCAACACAAAAACTACTTGTCATAAGCACCCTTAAACACAGAGCTCTAACAATTTGTTCTAATGAACAAGCTCTAAACCAGGAATACAAGATCATCAACCAAATATTTATAAAAAATGGATACAGTAAAAAAACTATTCACAAGATCCTCCATAAAGATACCAGTAAGAACAAAAAAGATTTCAGGAATGCTATTGCCATTCCTTATGTTAGAGGCATTTCTGAAAAAATAGACAGAACACTATGCAAATACAACATTAAAACCACCTTTAAACTCCCAAATAAGTTAAGACACCTACTCAGTTCTTCTAAAGATCCTCTTCCAAACCTAGCCCACGCAGGGGTATACAAAATACAATGCACATGTAACATACCATACATAGGGGAAACAGGCCGAACCATCCCAATCAGACAAGATGAACACAAATAGAGACCCAGATTAAAAAATTTAACCCACAATGAGTCTAAACTCATTGTGGTTGGTATAGAAATTTAACCACCTCTATACCACCCACAATGAGTTTAGAAATTTAACCACCTCTATACCAAATTTTAAAAATTTAACCACCTCTATACCAAATTTTAAAAATTTAACCACCTCTATACCAAATTTTAAAAATTTAACCACCTCTATACCACCCACAATGAGTTTAGACTCATTGTGGGTGGTATAGAGGTGGTTAAATTTTTTAATCTGGGTCTCTATACCACCCACAATGAGTCTAAACCTTCTCTACCAGACAACCAAGTTATTCTTAATTTTTCAAACCACATCTTAAAGAAACCTGAAATCGACATTCTCAAAAAGGGTTTCAACTATGCAATAGCTCCACAACAGATTCCCAAGATAGATTTCATCTGTAGTCTAGAAAAAGGAATCTCATTATTACCGCCTCACACAGCAAATGATCTAAGATTAAAAAGTTGCATAATACTTTCTGCGCCCTATTCCACAAAACAAAACTTCTCATCACTGGATAAAAGAACTATTCGTGATTTAAAAAACAACAAAGACATCATAATACTTAAAGCAGATAAAGGAAACAGTACTGTGATACTGAACTCAAAGGACTATGAGGACAAAGTTAACCATCTACTTTCTGACTTGTCTGTTTACCGTCTTTTAACAAAAGATCCAACATTAAAAAATCACAATGATACCAACGAATTACTACGCAATTTATCTAACTGGCCAACAGACTTGATTAAAAAACTAAAATCGATGCATCCTTTAACTCCGAGACTCTATGGGGTTCCAAAAGTGCACAAAGAGGGTATTCCTTTACGCCCAATCGTTGATGCAATCAACTCGCCCACCTACTTGTTGTCAAAACATCTCTCGAAACTCCTACAGCAACACATCCACAACTCAGAGAGTTACATCAAAAACTCTGGACATTTCGTGGAAAAGCTAAAAAACATCAAGATATCGGATAATGATCTTCTAGCCAGCTTAGACGTCACCTCTCTCTTTACAAATGTTCCCGTAGTAGAGGTCATTGACATCTTAAGTACCTTGTTCCCACAAGATATAACCGCATTGTTTGCTCACTGCCTAAACTCCAATTATTTTTCTTGGAAAAATAAAATCTATCAACAGTTAACAGGCTTGGCAATGGGAAGCCCACTCTCACCTTCATGTGCTGACCTCTTTATGGAAGATTTAGAAAACAAAATCTTATCACAAATTTTACCTAGACCTAAAATTTGGTTTAGATACGTAGACGATATCTTCATCATATGGAACAATAACAAAGATGACATATATGATTTTCTCAAAAAGATCAACGCTTTCCATCATTCTATTAAATTCACTCTGGAACTTGAAAGAGAAAAACAACTTCCGTTTTTAGACATTTAATCAAAAAACAAACTGATGGCAGTATAAATCTATCGGTGTACAGAAAACCGACCAATACAGGTCGCTACCTACATTTTAACTCCTCTCACCGCATATCACATAAACTCAGCATTATACACATGTTAAAGAAAAGAGCCAATTGCATCACAACGGACAACAAGACCCTTCAAGATGAGTTAAAATTTATTTCCAACAATCTGTACTTGAACGGCTATCCAAGAAGACTAGTCAATAAAATCCTTTTCTCTGAACCACCACAAAGAGAACAAGAAGAGATTCAATATATAAAAACGATTGCAATTCCGTATGTAAGTAGCATCTCCAACAAGCTCGCCAATCTCCTCAAACAACACAAAATAAGAGTAGCATTTAAACCTATAGATTCTATTCGTAAACTACTAAGATCTCCAAAAGACAACCATCCTTTCTACAAATATGCTGGAGTCTATAATATTCCATGCTCATGTGGCTCTAATTACATCGGACAGACTTCGAGAAGCCTCGAAATCAGGCAAAAGGAGCACATTGGCTATGTCAAAAACAACAGACAGGACATTTCTGGCCTATCGTCTCATTTCTCCACAACTAACCATGTCATCGAGTGAGACAAAAGCTGTTCCCCTTACTTAGAGGAAGATTACCATTCAAGAATGTTCAAAGAAGCAGCCACAGTCGCCCATTCTACTGTGAACCTTAACAGAAATCAAGGCCTAATACTCCCAGAGATATGGAAAACCCTAATCAGAACCTTAAAAACGGAAGAAATGAACTTTAATACAAACTACAGAAAGTTCCTCAGCAACAGCTAGCTGATCTTGTACACGCGATACGTGTTTCACTCACGTTTGATACTATTTTATTTGTAATTATTCTAGTCAGTTTTTATTCTTGTCAGTTTTGCGGTTACGCATAATTGTGAGAGTGTTTAAACCTATATGTAAGTGCCCTGAAGAAGCCAACAGATAAGTGTGGCGAAACTAGTTGGTTCAGTTAATTAATAAAATTGATCAACACTTGATCGGTTAACCAAATATTATTATTTACTAATTTATGATCAAGAAAACAACCTTCATGATGCTTAAGACTACATTTTGCTGCATTGAACTAATAACCCCATTTATTTGCCCATCTGTCTAGTTATTCAAATCCTCTTGCAGGGCTGCCACACCTACACTATTACTGATAACCCTTCCCAGCTTCACATCATATGCAAACAACTGAATGTCCCTTTGCAATCCATTGACAATATCATTGATATAAAGATTGAATAATACAGGTCCCAGTATTGAGTCGTGTGGAACTCCACTTTTACCCTTCTGATTCCTTGATATTTTCCCATCATACACAACTCTCTGATACCAATCAGTTAGCCAATCCTGAATCCATTTGACTAACCTGACATTTTAACCCATGTGCTGCAACTTAAATATCAGCTTATCATGTTGCACCCTGTCAAACACTTTGAAAATCTAAAAAAAATGACAGTATATGCCTTTCCCTCATCAACTGCTCTTGTCACTTTATTATAAAATACAATCATATTATTAAAGCAAGAGCACCCCTTAACAAATCCATGTTGATTCTCACAGATAACATTACCCTCATCTACCCAATGCTGTATATAGTCCTGCACTAATTTCTTCAAGAACTTATCAACTACAAACAGGCCTATAATTAGGCACTTCCAGTCTGCTGGGTACCTTTCCTTCAGCCAGACTTTTATTGAAAAGCCAGGTCAACAGAGCTGTCAGTTTTTTAGCACATTCTCTCAAAACCCATGGTGAAATACCATCCAGTCCAACTTTATTGGTATCCAGAGTACTCAGTATTTGGAACACACACTCTCCTCTTGCACCTCTAAACCCTGATCCTGCCCTATCCCTCTAGTATTAAAACCTCCTCCAGGATGACATACTCGAATAAAGTGCTCATTGAACAACTCCACTATGTCCTCTGCATCAGTCACTCTATTCCCATTTTTATCCCACAATGTCATTCTTCCACAATAGTTTCTCTTCCTACTGGCCACATAGCTAAAAAAATTCCCTAGGGTTTTCTTTGGATCTTAGTGCCAATCTCTTCTCATATTCCAGTTTGGCCTTCCTCACCATTCTGGTCACTCTCCTGGCCTGCGTCTTATATTCTTCGTGTATCTGTCCTCCATCCCTCTCTTTGTATATCTTCCATAATCTCTTTTTCACCTGCAGTTCCTGTTTGATATTGTTTGTCATCCACTTTACACCAAATTATGCCCACTTCTTCACCCGTGGAATACAGCTTACTACTGCTGCTAACAAATATTCTTTCACAATTTCCCAAGCACTAATGATATCCTGGCCTTCCAATTCTGCTCTCCATGGAACTTCCCCTAGTTGATACCTACTATAATCACTGGCCTTATAATTCCACATATGTTCCCTTCTCTTTGATACACCTGCATGTCTGTTCATCTTCGAAGTCAAAACCACATGGTCAAATATTTTCTCTCTAGAATTAAGATTTTAGCCAGCATTAGAAATTACTGGTAAACACTACAGTAAGGCAACCTGAGTTTTGATCCATTTTTCACACTTTTTGATTTTTTTTTTTCAATTTTTTTGTAATGAGTGACAAAATCACAACCAGATGAGTGCTCATCTGGTTGTTTATTTTGGAACTTCTTAATACTAAGAAGTTCCATTCTGTTGCACACCAAGTTTGCCATAACAGCAGTGGTGTAGCTAGAGCTTTTGCCCTCCCCTCTCAATACACACCAAAAACACTACAAAAAGTCAAAACAACATATAGGGAAATAAATTTAAAACTATGTTTATGTTACTTAAGTATAGAGAGCTGATAAGCTTCAATATTGTACTACGTACTAGGATCACTTGCATTGGCTAACGCTAGTGTCGCTGATACTTTATAGTTTACTATATTCAGCAAGAAACTCTCTGATTCCGATCTTTGAGTTTCTTATTCGGTTTTAAAACTATGTGGGATTTAATATCCCCTTAATTTAAGTAATGTTTTCATTGCCGAATTGAAGCTTATCAGCTCTTTATACTTAAGTAACTTAATGGTTGCACCTGTTAGGAAAACTCGTTCGCAGAGTACATAAGTTCTTTTCGCTATACACTTTGGTATTAGGTCTAGCTACTCACTGATGAAGCCTCAAAAAAGGCTGAAACCGGTCTGGGTAGTGACCTCCCTCCATAATGTAATAACAGCATACATTTCCTAAGAAATGTGTTTTTACATTATGGAAAATACCTAAGAATAGCGATCTGAACTTTCCCCCACCTTTGCAACGAGTTGCCCTGGTATTGTACTACGTACTAGGATCACTTGCATTGGCTAACGCTAGTGTCGCCGATACTTTATAGTTTACTATATTCGGCAAGAAACTCTCTGATTCCGATCTTTGAGTTTCTTATTCGGTTTTAAAACTATGTGGGATTTAATATCCCCTTAATTTAAGTTATGTTTATGTTTATTTTAGTTGTAAGTATAGTTGTTATAAACATTAATTAAGTAATAAAAATGACTAAGTTAACATAAAAGAATCGTCGAAAAATTAAATTGTGTCTCATGTGAAAAGTGCCGCCCCCTCCCCAGGCTATGCCACTGTATATCAGCTCATTTTGATGCTTTGTTTCTATCCATTGACATTTTGTCTTGGATATGTGTGTATGTGAACAGCCCATTTTGATGATTTGTTTCTATCCATTGACATTTTGTCTTGGATATGTGTTTATGTGAACAGCACTGACTAAGTTCATTATGTCTGTATGGTTGGTATACTCATCCTAAACAACTCAAGATAGATTTTTTTTAATTTCATTTTTATTTATGATAATCCCATACATGAGAGGTTGTCCAGCCTGTAGTATGTTAGTACTGTGGATTGGCAGGAACTAACTTGTTCACATTTAATCTGAAAAGCTGTGGATGTATTCCTTGAAAAACACATAAGATAGAAGACTGTTCTAGAGGACAGCAGAAGGGATGAATGAGAGAAGGGTTAGTTTGGAGTTGAATTGTGAAAGTATATTATCAGGCAGTGGAATTATTGATGCCAGCTCAGATGAACATTAGCCATGGAAATATTTGTGCAGATTGCATCATAGGGGAAGAGACCAGCACTAGATTATGGTCTGAATTATCTAGAATAGAAGGGGTTACTAGTAAGAAAGAGGTCTAGTGTGTTTGGAGTTGTTAATGTTATCTGGTATTCGAGTGGCCTTTTGTACAATTTATGTACGCATCAATGATAGCAAACATCTCAGCATCTCTACCTTTCTGTTGTGCATTTGGAGGAGGAAAGCCAGTTGATTATGAACATTAAAATCTCTGTGGAAGATAACCTCACTGATAGGAAATTTAGACTAAAAAAATCATTTTAAGGAAAGGAAACCAAAATGTTAAGAATGGTACTGGCATTAGAGTGATAGAGAAAGGACATGAATTTGATAGAATAAGATAGAGAAATTTTAAAGCTAAAAGAGGTCAAAATCTGGAGATTCTAAATTGGATATTCTTTGGCATAGTATATATCTGAGCACATATATGCACAGATACCATCTTTCCATCAAAATGAGTCAAAGAGTGTATATAATTGGGAAAGTCAAAATGAGTAGTGCTTGAGGAAGTTGCAGTTTGAATTTCTGTCAAGAAAGATAGGTGAGGTTTTGCATAAGATGGAAATGAACAGATGGAATGAGACTGTGTATATTTGTGAAGTCAATTTGGAAGGTTCTCTGAGTTTAGTTTAATCCTTTATCCAAGTGTGAGCAAATAAATTAGATTATAATAAATTCAGTTTAATCCTTTATCCAAGTGTCACTAAAGGATTAAACGAAATTTAATTTAGTTTAATCTAAAATTAAACTAAACAAAAAAAAACAGTGAATAGGTTTAAGGAGATATACAATAAGTATTGTGTTAATGAATAGAGTGGGACCCCCATGTTAATGGATAGAGTGAGTCTTTTGACTCCATGGAGTACCCATGTAAATAATAATAATAAATATTACAATTAAGAGAGGAAAACTTTTATTTTTATTTTTTAAATAACAGTTTAGTTTGAGCATGTTTAGCAAGGGAATGTTCCTATATTTCTTTAGAGCACTAAGAGTTTAAATGTATCTAGTTGTAATGATGAAAAAGAGATAACCATATGCAAGTGGATCTATCAGATTTTGTGATTTGACTTCTTCACTTGTTGATTGGATTTTAACAGTATAGATGCGAACACAGATTGATAAGAAAATAACTATTTATTAACTTAAATGTTAATATTTCGCTGGTATTATATCCAGCATCTTCAGAGCACACAAAGTTTGTTACAGTAGCGAGACAACCGCAATCCAGTGTAACAGTGGGACTAGTATGAGTAATTGTAGCATAGTGAGACTAGTATGAGTAATTATAGTATGAGTAATTCATACTAGTCCCATTGTTACACCAGATTGCAGTTGTCTCACTACTATAACAAACTTTGTTTGTATGCTCTGAAGATGCTGGATATAATACCAGCGAAATATTAGCATTTAAGTTAACAAATAGTTATTTTCTTATTAATCTGTGTTCGCATCTATACCGTTAAAATCCAATCAACATGTGCGACGAACACATAAGCCTTTCCAGATGGTTGACTTCTTCACTGTTTTATTATTGAGTGGTATGAGGAGGAAGCTGGTTTGGATCATAACAAGGTAGTTGTGTATCCTATACATCAAAATAATAGGCACAATTTTGGCATCTAGAAAATTATACTAATAAACAATTTATTATAATAATAAATAATTATAATTAATCATTGAAATTCTGTTCATGCAGCTGCAAAAGGAAAAAAATATGATTTGATAAATAACTGCTCAAAACAATTAGGGGATATTTTGGTTTTCTTGTAAATTATAAAGTAAAAAAATTAATTTACAAATGTGTAACACATTTATTTTAAAATATTCTTAATATACAACAGTGTAGAACATGTAACTGCATACAAAATCCTATTAAGACTTGTCGAAACGTGTCTTAGCCATATTAGCATGTGGGGAGGGGATATAAAAGCATGGCTTGTTGCGCTCACTTTCAGTCCATAATTATCATTTCAATTGTAAACTTGTGTCACCTACCACCCATTATTTTGTTAAAAATGGCAGAGCAACATGATATCCCGGAATCCATAAATTGGAGAGCCATTGGTCAAGTAGAAGCTGGACCAACGTAGCAAGTTGTCGCTCAAACTTATTGTATATCTCAAAGTGTAATTTCGTGACTGGAATTGCTTTCTGGAGATGGGAAATGTTTGTCAAAGTCAAGGTCGCCCATCATTCAGCAATTCCAAGAAACAATCAGTATTTGTCATTACTTGCCAAAAGAAATCAAACATTTAATGCAACACAACTTTGAAGCGAACTTTCCGCAGCAACAGGGAGGCTTGTATCGACACAGACAGTATAAAATCATCTTCATGCCATAGGTTTATATGCTCGAAGACCAATGGTTTGCATTCCACTTACTGCAAATCACAAAAGAGCCCAAAGAATTTGGGCACAGGAGCACTGCAATTGGACAAATCAGGATTGCGCTCTTATACTTTTATAGTGATGAGTCCAGATTCAGTCTGCAACCAAATAACCAACGTATCTTGATATGCCGCGAAAGTGGAACAAGAAATAATCCATAGTTTGTTCGTGAAAGACCCCAACATCAAGATGGGAGTTTGATGGTATGGGCTGGAATAAGTATAGTGCCATATTGATCTCTATTTTATCAGAAATTGTTCCTTAACAGCCCAAAGGTATCACGATGAGATTTTGGAACCTATAGTTTGTCCATATGCTGCTGCAATTGGCCAAGAATTCATTTTTATGGATGACAGTGCTCATCCACACCGTGCAAATTTGGTACACGAGTGGTTTGGGGAAGAAGGTGTTGAACAAATCGACTGGCCTGCCTCTTCACCGGATTGTAATCCAACGTAAATAAAGAGTACGAAAGTTTGTGACAAGTAAAGCTACATGTGCACTGAGAGAATACAGAGAAAAATGCAAGAAAGTGGAGCAATGTGTAAAAGCAACAAAACAAAAGTATGTAGACTAGCAAGAACACAGAAGATAAATATCAGGAAGGTGACAAAATATTCTGGAGGCTATTAAAAAGCTTAGAAATGGAGGAAAGTGTACTGTCAAAGGAATCAGCAATAACAAAAGTGACATGGAAAATGAAGACGATATTCTAAATGTCTAGAGCAGTGGTTCTTAACCAGTGTTCCCCGGAACACTGGTGTTCCACGGAAGGTGAATAGTTGTTCTGCGAGAGGTTCTGAAATTTGTCATTTTTAAATTAATTTGTTAGCAAAAATTAATTTAATGATGGTTTAATTGATGTTTAATTAATAATTAATTATAAATTATTTATTAATAATAAATCGGCTAAATTACCAATTAATTATTAATTTATACATTACAAAATAACCAAGGTGTTCCGTGAAAATTTCAGGATTTGTGAAGTGTTCCATAGTCTAAAAAAGTTTGAGAAACACTGGTCTAGAGTAATTACTTTGAAAGATTGCTAAATGAAGCAAGCAGTGGCAGAAGAGTGGTAGAAAATATTCTAGAGGAATGCAATTAGGAGTACATTATACAATCATCATCATCATCATCATCATGTATTGTTTCTCTCCAGGAGGTTGACTACCATGATGTGACTCATGGTTGACTACAGGTGTAAGGAGAATGTGGTGAGGACCCTATCTCTTCCATGTGGTTGCAAATATTCATGGCTGTATCCATGTGTGGATACAGGGCCAGATTGTTTGTTCTGAGGGACAAAAAAAAGCCCTCTACCTCCATGTGAGACCGACTAACTCACCTTTAGTCAAAAGACCCCTCACGTCATGGGCAGGAATTGAACCCGGATCTTTCCGACCAAAGGGCTTTTGCCTGTGCCAACTGAGCTATGGAGATATACATATCAACACATGAGGTAGGAAAAAATCATGAAAAACTGAAATATGAAACCCAGATCTAGTAGATGATATGCAACCAGAAATGCAAAAATAGGGATGTATAAAAGTTTTAAAGTGGCTGCAATCTGCATAAATTCAGAAGACCTGTTGAGAAAGTTGAATTCTGGTTGATTGGAGTATAACTATCATAGTACCCATCAGTAAGAAAGAGGAAATAAAACTGAATAATATGAGAATTATGGAGGAATTTTGTTACTGAGTGTTTTAGGTAAGATTTAGGCAAGTATACTTGAGAAAATGCTTAGAAAAGTCTGAAAGAGGAAATGTAGAGCAATGTAGAGGTTGTCAAGGTTGGCCAAGTAGAGGATCGTATTTTCATTCTAAGACAAATAATTGAAAAATCATGAGAATATAACAAGGATCTGTATTTCAATTTTGTAGATCTGGAAAAGGCAGATGTCACAAGTTCAGAACATTGGACATTATATCAAATAATCTATATTTGAGTTGTAAGCCAGGAGCAGTATGGGAAGATGGTTCGATGCTAAATCAGTTGTGAGAGACAAACGTGAACATTATCTCCTATGTTATTCATCACCTATATGGATCACATCATGAAGGAAACAGTGGCATAAAACCTTATCTCACATTTGGAGATGTTAACTCAGTTCTTTACTTTATACAAATGATGTTATATTGTTAGAAATAGATAACAGAATTAGCAAAACTGGTATGGTAGGAAGTCTACTAAATAAATATATATGGAATAAGAGATAAATTTTGTCAAAACACTTAAACTAGCTGTATACAAGACAGTTTTCAAACTAATTTTAACTTTATGGATCTGAGAGCTGGCTAGAAATAAAATACTTGATCACAGACTGTAGATGAATGATATGATAGTTCTGAGAAAGATTATAGATTGAAAACAGGTGACATCGATTGCAGAATTGTATTAAAATGAGGATAGTAGGTAGGAATGTGACATTGTTAGCACTCAGGATTGCGTGATTAGAGCTAATCTGTGGTATGGTCACTTTAACAGAATGGGATCGAAAAGGTTAGCAAAAAAGTTTTTGTTAGCAAAAAAAGAAAACTATGATTTGGGTAGATTGATATAGTAAGAAGCACCTTAGAATTCCAAAATATAGGATGACAGATTGCAGATTTTGGAGTAGTCCTGACAGATAACAGATTAATTTGGAGGAAAACTGTTGATGGAAAGTTAGTAATGATGTAAATGTTTCATGTAGTATTATCATAATATTCTACATCCCCCCTCCCCCTCATCCCCAAAAGAAAGAATTGTAGAATATTGTATTATCAAGAATTTAACAATAATGATTGGTTGATTGTTTTTCACTTCTAATTTGGGTTTAGAATGAGACTCTACTGGCCAGTGCAGTTTTGTGACACTGACCATTATTGTCAGTACCATTGACAGGGTGTAGCATAGAGGCAGCCTGCCTCACGACACGGCTTAATAAGGGTGCTCGTTCAGCCAAATTGCGGTAGGCGCCGTCGCTACACTAACAATTCCTGTTAGCGTAGCAAGTGCGGAAAGCAGTTTTTTAAGCTTAAACTGATTAAAAATTATTTGTGAACAGCAATGACCCAAGAAAGATTGGTTGGTCTAGCAATTATATTGATAGAGGTGGAGCTTATAATTTAAATTTTAGAAGAGCTTATAAACAGTTTTATTGTGATATCCCCATAGAGCAAACATTTAATTAATATTATGTAATCATTTTGCATTAATGTTTCTCTTGTAATAAAAACAAAATAGCAATTGGAGATGTTCTTATATTTTTGTCTTATAATCCATTGGGCACAATATTTAATTGTTTGCCTCAGGGCACGGTCTAATCTGGCCCTTATTATTGTGTTGGAATATGTTCAAGCAAGTGCTATAAAATGGCCACTGTGTAGGATGTGCACAATTGTCCAAGGCACCAGTATAGAACCTAGTGGTTTTGATTCGATAGTTCTAGTTCATGACATGCAACCTTTTGCATCATTATACTGCCACTTCCAAATTTAACACACTCAGTTAAAAGGAAAGTTCCAGTCTTCCTCTCTATCTATCTACATATTTCTGACAGGGGCACAGTGTGAAGATGCTGGGATGAATGAAAAAAAAATATATATTAGCTAATTTAATATACTCTTAGTTTATTTTGATCTGTTGTACCGTTCTTACCATTTGAATCTGGTATGAATACCAGCTAATAGCTTTATTTTAGAGCTACACCCACTTGAACAAATTTCATTTATCTTGTTTTATGTGCCATTAAAGCAAATTGTTTTTGAAATTTGCTAAAGAATGGATAAATCATGACCTTTGATGTTTCTGATTATTTATTTCTTATAATATTCCAACCCACGGAATATTTTTAATTCTATCATACCTTACTATCTTGGGTTACCTAAGGTTTAGATATCTGAAAACCCTCTTCTAGATTTTTTTTTCAAGCAAATTCAGTCCATCATTAAACAAGACAGTGGTATTACACTGAGTAGGGAAATTCATGTACAATTAAATATTTGCTGATAGTCATAATATGAGATTCAAATTTAGAGACTGTTGATTGAAGAGTGGAGATATCCACTCAGCCAACCAAGCCAGATATATTAAAATACAGTGAGGTAGTGTGTATGTCTGTGTAATGACAAAAATGAATTTTATATTTATGAATAACTGTAATACATGAATCTGGCTTTTAGGTATCCAGATGGTAGACCTCATCCACCGTCACCACCTCCCAAACCAACCACCCTTCAACCAAAGTAAGTGATTATATTAATTGAGATGTATTAAAATAAACTGGTATTTTAAAATTAAATGATCAAATACCAAATAGTAGAACATCTTCAGGGAACAAGGGCAAACCTTCCCTCTCTCTCTCTCTCTCTCTCTCTCTCATCTTCTGCATTAAAGATGATGATAATAATTTTTTTTATCAAATATCAAATAACACTTTATATCATCTGTCAAATAAATTACATTTTACAATACAATTTAGGAAATAATACTACAATTTCTCACATATAGTTCAGTTCAGATTCTGATTCATATTATACTGTGCAGCAATTCATGGAGCAAAACAATTCATGTATTATTATTTTGATGATGATGATGATCAGAGTAGAAGTTTACAATTATAGTTCATGGTTACACAGAGTAGATAAATGATTATCTGTTTCAGTTTATATATATATATATATTCTTTCTTTCTTTCTTTTTTTTTTTCAAAGATTGACAAAGGGTTAACATAAATATTCCAATTCATATCAAACTTTGCAGAGTGTGCAAGTCATATAGTAGAACAATTCATTTTATAACAATCTCAGGAATAGTTTATAATTATAGTTCACAGGGTAGATTGCGCATAAATGTTATTTACAATTATATGCAACTGTAAATAATATTTATGTGTTTATTTACATAAATATTATTTATGTAAATAAATAAATAAATAATTAATATCACTTTCAATTCAATATATTCAATTCAGAAAAAGAGACATTTTTTTTGATGGAAATGCATACATACCTTCTTTTTTTAGTACTATTCATATATTATATTTTCAGTTTAGTACAGGATATTACAGAACATACTATATGATACAGTGCAAAGTTCATTTTTAGATACACAGTTATAAAGGATACTGATAGATATAGACTAAGACAAAAATATTATGATATGCACAAAGACAGTGAAGTATATGTAACTATGGATGAAACTCATTGTTGTAGGTAGGAGTAAATAACATCTTTAACAGTCAAGTACAAGGACAGTGTTCTGTAAATGATATAAGATAATGTGACCTGGAAGTTAATTGTAGTAATAGGATTGCAGTATGGCTTTATAGCCCAACCATCTGCAAAGCTAAATTAAGCTTTTGTGAAGACAGATAAACACACTGGAATAATAATAATAAGGCATCATTTATTATTAAGTTGTTTGCTTATTTTACCATTCAACATCAGTAGTTTTATAATTCAGAAACCAGAGTACCCTAATTTTAATTTCTCCATTAACTTCTACAGTCATCATTTCATTATTATTATTATTATATACTCATCTCCATGGAGTCAGAAACCTCATCATAGGAGACCTATGGTAATCTGTATGTTTTTATGTCTGTATGTATATTTTTTCACTGTCAGGGCACTCACAACTACTCCTTGAAATCCGGTCAACTCACTACTCTCCACACGAAATACCTAGTCTACACACTAACCACAGTTTTATGCAACTTCCATGGCTAACCTCTAGTTTTACTTTACTTGTAATGTCTTGAAAAATGTCCTTTGTATCAATCTTATAGAATCACTTTTATATCTTATATGCTTCTATCTTGTACCCTCTTTTCTACTTATCAACTATCTTTGTAACCCACACACCACCAACTTATCATACACCGTGATTCACAAACTTATCACCAGCTTGCTCACTCATCTCTGAATCCTCTCCATTGCCTCTTGGTCACTAAATAACCCTGGTGACTAAATCTGTACATCAGGGGTCTTCAACCTTTCAGACAGTGTGGACCACATTAAAAATTTCAATGAAGCCCGTGGGCCACTAAGCTATACTGCGGTATTTAGAATTGTAAGATGCTTTCCAGATTCACAAGGAATGATATGCATTTGATACTTTACATAAAATCCTATAAAAATAAACTCAGCTTTAAGAGCGTAGGTAGGAGTCGGGTTCATGATAAGTAAATACAATCAATACTTGAAAAAAGATAATTTAATGAAGAAAACATTCATTTTTTACAATGTCAATGGGCAACCTGGCAATGTTTTACCTTGATCAGCTTGTCAATGTTGGAAGGCGCTATGCGCAGAGTATTCTCGAGTTGTTGGTTCATAATCTGAGTTCTTGTCTTGGACTTCACATGCTTCATTCTGGAGAAGAACTGCTTACATAAATATGTGCTTCCTAACAAAGTGCACTTCTTCAAAGCATGCCGGCAAAGATAAGGGAATGCGTCATCAGAAATGTAGTCTTTGTAAAATGTAAGCAAGGGCACATTGAATAATTTTTTCTCTCAAAGAAGAATTGTTTTGGAGTTCAAGCAGCTCCATTTGTACTGAGCCTGGCATTTTGGCAGCATTGACACTGAATGGCATTGAAAATAAATCTAAAGAAGACTGTTGGTTACAAAAATCACTAAATCTCTCTTCGAACTCACTTTGCAACATGGCTAATTTTGTAGCGTATTCATCAAGAGACGAACAGTTGGACTCAGCAAGAAGCTGAAAATGAGTTAAATCTTTTTTTGCGACCACAGAATGACCACAAAAGCTTTGATGTAATCAAACAGAGTGTGCACTAGTTGATCTTTGGATTGTAGCCATGTATTTAGGTCATTCATATGCAGTGAGATGTCAGTCACAAAGGTAAAGTCTGTCATCCACTTCGGATTGTTAAATTCCACAATCGGATTCCCCTTGGTTTTCATGAACTGCCGTATTTCGCTCCTTAAGTCAAAGACTCTTTTAAGAACCTTCCCTTTGCTCAACCAACGCACATCACTATAATAAACCACATCACCGTGATCCGCTTTGCACTCTTAGTCAAAAACTCTTGGAATTGATGATGATTCAATTCCTCTTGCCCTAATAATGTTGAAGACAGTCACAATAACTTTCATGACATTCTCAAATCCAATAGGTTTCACCACAAATTCTCCTGGTGGATTAAACAGTGGTAATGGGCAAAATCTTTTCCTTCTGGTTCCAGTTCTTTCCATAGCAGCGCAACAAACCCTTCATTGTTTCCCACCATAGGAAGGGTACCATCAGTTACCACACCCTCGAGGTTGGTTAAGCTAAGGTTGAAGTGCTGGAGTGTTTTCTTGGTGGCTTTAAGAATATCAGTGCCTTTTGTCGTTCCCTTCATAGGTATGAATGCTAGCAGTTCTTCTGTCACATTGAAATGTTGATGAATGCCATGGACAAAGATAGCCAGTTGTGCTGTATACTTCACATCTAAAACAAGTGAATATGACGTAAATTCGGACAACCGTTTTTTTTAAGTTTCTTCGATGTCATTGGCAAGTTTTTCGACACATCGTGCTACAGTTAACCCAGATAAAATCAGTTTTTTAAACACTTCCTTATTATTTGGGCAAGGATATCCCAGCAGCAATGAGACACTCTTTCACAAACTCGCCATCCAAGAAGGCTTTTGATTTTTTAGCAATTTTTGCTGCTATTACATAACTTACTTTGATGCATGCTTCGCTCTCTTCCCTCTGCCTTTTAAATGTACCCTACTGGTATTTTAAATCAATTTGGAGACAGTTCACTTTGTCCACACGAAGCCACCCTTGAAGGTGAAATTGGATGCATGCTTTGTCTCATAGTTCGTTTTATATTGTATTCTTTTGATACTGACACTGACTCACGACAAATTAAACACACGAGATTATCGTCGATCAGTGCAAAAAAAGTACAAATTGGTCCACTTTAATGAGTGGACCAAAATTACTAATTGGTCCACTCATTAAAAACTCAACAAGAATAACTTGATTTACGCTTTTCACTCGTAGATGCCATAGTGAGAAGGTGAACCCAAAAAATGATCCAAAATGGCAGTTTAACGGTTATTATCCACCAAATATGTCTCACACTAATGAAAAAAGTCTGTCAATATAAAACCACAATAGGCTATGGCTGACACGATGAACCTGCATACACCATATGCACGAATATCACACTGTTCATGACTGAATGACTGACTGACTGTGGATGAGATTCTCTTGTATTTATATGAAAATAACGAAGTATCGAGAACCTTTGAGGTGTATCTGGAAGGCACTAGACAGTGCTCTCGAATGAACTACTGCTTCAGCCCATCTACCTGCGACGTTAGTACTAGTACTTAAGTACTGCTTGGTGCTGGTAGATGGCTGAAGAAGCATGTCTATTTAATATTTATTTTTATAGGATTTTATGTAAAGTATCAAACGCACAGCGTTCCTTGTGAATCTGGAAAGCATCTTATAATTCTAAATACCACAGTATAGCTTAGTGGCCCACAGGCTTCATTGAAATTTTTAATGTGGAAATTATTGAAATTATTTTTTATTTAATCACGTTTTAATGTTAAGTAGTTATTTTTTTTAAATGGCCTGCGGGCCACGGCAAAGAGCTCCGCAGGCCACAGGTGGCCCGTGGGCCATGCATTGATAACACCTGCTGTACACAATGTGAAGATACAGCCAAATCATAGCCCTTATATAGATGGATAAAGTCTACCATTACCACCAATTCCCTAGCCTTATTGATTACCTGCAATCTAGTACCATCAGTGTGATGGACAGCATGTAACATTTTGAAACTGAATTGCATAACCCTACATTTTTGCAATATTAAACTTACAACCATTATCCTCATCCTTTTCCCACACTACTGAAAATATATTTCAATCATCCTGTAATATGATATATCATCATCATCACCATTAAATTCCTGACATATAGCTTCAGGGGATGTACAGGATCTTATGATATCAATACTACTACATGAAAAGTTACATTATTATTAACTTCCTATCAACAATTTTTCTCCAAATTATCCAGTTATATGTCAACATTCCAATATTATCAGAACTTGCATTTCTGTCTTCTAAGGCACTTTTTACTATCAATCCACCTACATCTTGGTGGATTGATAGTTTCCTTCATAATGTGATCTCTGGGTCTTTTTTCCTGCCATCCTGACAAAGAACACTTGTTTAGCTAATCTTTCCTCTCCCATTCTGTTTAAGTGGCCATACCACCCAAGATTCCTGAGAAAGATCAGGGGACTGATCTTTCTCAAGACTCTGATATTGGTGCCCTTCAGTCTTTGATCAAGAATTTTATTGCTAACCTGCCCTCAAATCCATAAGTCAAAATTGGTTTGAACACTGTCCTGTATACTGCTAGTTTAGTGTTTTGAATAATCTCTCTCTCTCTCTCTCTCTTATTCCATATAAATTTATTCAGTTGACTTCCTCCCATACCAGTTTTGCTAATTCTGCTTTGTATTTCTAAATGTAATTTGCCATCTTTACTAAAAATTGTGGCTAAATTGCTGAACTATTTTACTTATACTATAGCTTCATTATTCAGGATGCAGTTGATGTTTCAATATTTCTACCTGCTTTCATTGTCTTTCTTTTTTATGCTCTCAGTTTGGTCAGGATATCCTGCAGACTTGTCCTGAATTTATTTAGAAGTATAACATCATCTGCAGAAAGTAAAGAGCCATGATTAACTTATCCAATTTTGATATCAAGTTTAATCCCACTTTCCTTCATAATGTGATCCATATAGATGATGACAAACAGCGAAGATAATGTACACCCTTGTCACACACTTGACTTAACATCAAACCATCTTCCTGTATCACCTTCAATTCTAAGTGCTGATGTACAACTCATATAGAGAGACTATATACTCTTGTCATATGCCTTTCCCAGATCTACAAAACTTAAATACAGACCCTTGTTATATTCCCATGAATTCTCAACTATTTGTCTTAAATTGAAAATCTGATGCTAACAACCTCTTTTTGGCCTGAACCCAGCATTTTCTTCTCCAAGCTTCTCCTTCACAATTGTTCTTAGCCATTTCTCAAGAATACTTGCATAAATCTTACCAGGAACACTCGCTGGAAAAATTCCTCGGAAATGGTGGAAAGAGTATACTCTTTTTTTCTGTAATTCTCACATTCAGCTTTATTCCCTTTTTTTAAAGATGGGTACTATGAACACTCTACTCCAATCATCTGGAATTTGACCCTCTGATCAGGCCTTCTGAATTATGCAGTACAGCCACCGTAAAACTTTTATATCTCTATATTTTAGCATTTCTGTTCGAATATCATCTATTCCAGCTGCCTTTCCACATTTTGGGTTTGTGATACCTTTTTTCACTTTGAAGCAGAAATACAAATTCCAGATGGCATTTCAGTTGAGTGTTTTTTTGCCACCATGCTGTCACTGCTTGTTTCATTTAGCAATCTTTCAAAGTATTTATGCCATACTTCAAGAATATCTTTATCTTCAGTTTTCATGTCCTCTTTATCATCACTGATTCCTTTTTCAGTATGCTCTTTCCACTTTCTGAGCTTTTCAATAGTCTCCAGAGTATTTTGCGATTTTCATGATATTTATTTTCTTTGTTTTTACCAAAGTCTTTTGTTTATTAATTTTACACAATAATTAGATTTTTTTACATTTTTCTTTGCATTCCCTAAGAGCACAAGCTGACTTGTCAGGAATTTTCAATATACTTTCTTCTTTTCCTTGACTGCCTCTTTAACTTCCCGAGTCCACCGTGGAGTTTGGGTTTTTTTCTCCTTGCAGATTACCTTACCACATGCTTTTCCACTGTATCACCAACGGTTGGTTCAAAGTTGTTTTCAAACTTTTTCAGTTTTTCTTGAATATTGTTAGTGTATTTGAGTCTACAGTTCACATCTGATAGCTGTTCAGCTTTGATTCATTTCAAAACCTTCTTACACAATGTCCTTTTCAATATGAAGTTCAATTTTATCTTGCTCAACACTAAATGGCGATCACTTTCAATTTCAAATCCTCTGTATACTCTTGTGTCATGAACCACTGGAAAAACATCACCGTTGGCAATAACATAGTCAATGAGACATTTCTTATTCCATGCATCTTCTCTCCCCATGAATTTGTGCACATTTTCATGTTGGAACATGGTGTTAGTAATAACTAGTCCATGTCCTGAGCAGAAATCTAGCAGGTACTTATCATTATTATTAGTTTTGCTTTTTTCTCCAAATTTTCCGAAAACATTCTGATATGTTTAGTAATAATTTCTTACTCTGCTGTTTAGATCTCCAACAAGGACCATCTTTTCATTTTATGTTGTGTCAGCTACCTTCTCTAATGCCTCGAAAAATTCCTCCACTTCTTCTGTGGGACCATAAGCACAATAAGTCTCATTGTCCAGTTCTCCAATCTGATATTAGCCCACATACTACTTCATATTGCCTACCATTCAAAAAGATTATCATCATATTTAGTGTTTATATTATGGCTACTCCTTCTTTTCCCTGATTGTTATTGCCTGAATATAATATTATATTTGTTGCTCAGAAAGATCTCGCTTGTTTTTGTCTTCTTTGTTTTAGTAACACCTATTATACTGATCTGGTACTTCCAGTTCTTCTGCTAGCTCCATTTCCTTTCCATAGATGTGTCTTATGTTGATGGTTCCAATCTTGATCTCTGCTGACGTTGAGTTTGTTGGGACTTGTTCAGTATGATATATATATATCACCTTTATCAACTGTTACCCTACTCAGTTTTGCATCAGCAAACTGAATATCTCCCTTTAAATCTCCTTTATCTCCCTTTTTCTATATCATTAATATACAAATAAAAGAATAATGGCCCTAGTCCATGTCCCTGGGGTACTCAAGTAGTCACCCTCATTCTTCTAGATTCCACTCCACTATACACTACTCTTTGGTATCAGTCTGTTTGTCTGACAGCCAGCCCCTTATCCATGCTACCAGCTTCATATCCATTCCCACTCTCAAATGGGAATGGATATGCCCAAATGCCTTCACAAGGTTCAGCAGTATTAAGGTGTAGTCTAATGCTGCTGTCACTCAATTATGAAATGTTAATAAATTTCCAAGGACCTACTTTTTCCAATCAAAGCCATGCTGCACACTATAGAATATAATATTCCTATCCACCTAGTGATGAATTTTACCATAAACCAACTTTTCTAAAATTTTAACCACTACTCCTCAGATGTCAGTTGGTCTGTAATTTTTTGCTTTTGTCTTCGAGCCACCCTTATCTGAAACTCTGTTACCCTCTTTCCACTCCTGTGGAACCCTTCCAGAGCTGAAAACTTAAATTGAACAAATTCATCAGAAGTAATGAAAAGTTTCTTGCACATTCATGTAATAAATGAATCAACATGCTATGCAGTCCTGTTACCTGTATTCACATTGATCTTTTTCAGTATGCTTCTGTACCTTCTGTTCATCTACATCAATTCTGACATCAGATTTACTCCCTGATCTGTTTTTATAACATGTTCCATACATTCTCAATGCGGTTCAGATCCAGACTTTGTTGTGGCCAATGAAGATCTTGGAAGTTGTTGTCGTGCTTGCTGAACCATTGTTGAACAATTTTTGCATGATGGACATAGCATTGCTATTCATGAAACAACCATCGCCTCTGGATAAAAATTACCACAAGGAATATCTGATTAGGAGTTGATTAGCAACAATGATCAGATATGTCTTGGAAGACACCTGACCTTTCAGCAATATCAGGGGATCCATTCTATACCAACAGAACATGCCCCACACCACCTCCAGAACCTTGAGTTGTGCAAGGCAAAGTGAGTTCATTGCTTCATGTGGCTTCCACCAAACTATCTACCTAACACAGTACAAAACAAGATATACCGTGACTCATCAGACCACATGACTTTTTTCCAGTGTCCAGT
This sequence comes from Typopeltis vanoorti, assembly GCF_054136105.1. Taxonomy (NCBI): domain Eukaryota; kingdom Metazoa; phylum Arthropoda; class Arachnida; order Uropygi; family Thelyphonidae; genus Typopeltis; species Typopeltis vanoorti. Next base: position 7,060,112 of record NC_143571.1, read on the forward strand.
CACAATGTTCCTGATGCTACCATAGATAAATTTTCTGGTCCTTAGCAGAAATCAGCAGTTTTCTTATAGGCATTGACTGCCAGTTCTGATCCTCTTCACCCTGTGCATAGTTTGGTGAGATATGGGTTTGGAACAGCCTTCATTAAATGCTTCAGTCAATTGCTGTACCATTGGAAATTCTGTTTGTCCATACATGCTTTCTCAGATGACAGTGATCTCGTTCCTGACCAAATGTCCTAGGACCACAGTTATGCTACTTAGACAAGCAATGTGGGCTATTTTTCCACTGACTACATACCTGAGATATCTTCACCTTTTGAGAAATCAGTCATCTCTGCTGTTTTCAAAATCTTGTCTCCAGCCAGAAGAGCACCCACACCCACGTCTTTTCTCAAACTCCGATCCTTTGTTTTGCCCATTGTGATCAACACTATTGACAGTTACTGACAAGCAACATCCTTACATAGTTACCTAGAACACATGGTGATGCACATGACCAAGTATTTTGCACATATGCTGCATGAGTGATGTTTACATACATCTGCATAAAGGTTTCTAAGTAAGTGGCCAGTATGTGAATGTTGATTAAAATGGCTATTGCATCATAAGATTGTTAATCCATTCATATCCTGTGATTCTGTTAAGTTAAATCATATGTTCAGTCATCTATGGGAATTTTTACTAAGTTTTAAAAGAATTTCTTTTTTTTTTTTTTTTTTTTCATTCATCATATCATTTTTCAGATCATTCACACAATAAGAAATATCAATCATTCATATCTTTACCATTTTGTAGACAACCTTTTCAGCTTTTATTCAACCTTTATCATTATATTACAACTTATTATTACTACTACAAGAGAACTAAAGGGAGTCAGGGAATCACCAAGAAGGTTACATATCACTAACACCACATCTCATACCTTTTTTTGAATTCATTTGCACTATCTGCATTCACCACAACTAAAATCAAGCTATTCCAATTAAGAGCTTGCTTCCAATGTGTAGGGTGGATGCCAGCTGAGTACAATTCAGGTCATAGATGATAAAGAACAGGTGTTAGTTCAAGAACACAATGGGTGGGATTCTGTTGTTTATTTTTTTTTTACGGTATATATTAGAACACAGAAACTAAGTAAATAATTAATTTATTAACTTATTGCTGATATTTCGCTGGTGTTATAACCAGCATCTTCAGAACACAAAAACACAGTTTGTTACAATACGCGAGACTATGACAACATGGTGTAATCAGCAGACTGGTTAAACAAACAAACACAGTTTAAAAAAACTGTGTTTTTGTGCTCTGAAGATGCTGGTTATAACACCAGCGAAATATCAGCAGTTATTTGCTTAGTTTCTGTGTTCTAATATATACCGTAAAAAAATAAACAACATGTTCGATGAACACATAAGTCTGTCCACACGTTTAATGGTGGGATTCTATTAGAACCAGCTGCCTTTGGGGTATCCAAGTTTTTTAAGATTCTCCTGATGTCCTCCTGGCAGAAAGTCACAGAGGTGAGTGCATTGTTCTAGGCAAAGAAGAAGGCAATTTACTATGGTCGTCTATGGAAAAGTTGGAAGAGAAGAAGCCAGGGACATCAGCCTTCAGGTTATGATGCAATGCTACTGTTACAGTGAGAAAGAGGAGGTAGCCCAGATGAAAAATTGTGCCCAGTAGCCTTTGGTGAGGGATCAGAAGCCACGACTGCTAGTGATACAAGCAGAAAGTTTTCTACATTTATCCTTTTTTTGAAGTTAGGCGTTGCATTTTAATGGTTTACAAGTGTTGCAGGCAACTGTGTAAGCTATGAAGCTAGTGTTTTGGTCTCAAGCCACTTGTGATAGGTTGTTTGCTTTTCTTGGACTGTCCTGGCATACTTATAGAGAATCATGGTTTAGATATGAGGTGGAAAATTTGAACACAGTGATTAATAAAAGTTTCTATTCCAGCATGGATTATTTTTGTAACAAGAGCACAACAACCAAGGAAAGGTGGGGCATAAGTCCTATAAGCCCCCCCCCCCCCCCCCCACACACACACACAATTGACATCGTTGTAATGTCAGAGCATGTGAGGTCATGAATGCTTGAAGGATGTTCCACCAGAGATAAAACTTGGATGAGATTGTAATTTAAATCTCCTAGAGGAGCAGTCATCTGAACAGAGAACCTGGATGGAGAACTAGTTTATAAGCGGAGATCCAGAATGTTGGGTAAGTGAAGTGGGGAATTCTAGTAGGGAGATGAATAATCTGTTTTTAGTCATTGCTTACAGCAAAAATCTCTGCCTCTCTTCAAGCTTGTTCAGTGAAATTCAAAAAAGGAAGCCAATTAGAATTGTGGACATTGAAATCACCAAGAAGGTGACTTTACTGTTCAGAAATTCAGGATGAATGAAATCAAGCTTCAAAGATAGGAAGTGATAGAGAGAATGGTTTTCAGAATTGGAAGGAAGGAAGAGGCAGCAGACAAATGAAACAAAATGTGACAAAGAAATTTTAAGCCACGGGAGGTCAAAAATTTGAGATTCTAGATTACGCATCCTTTGGCAAGGAATAGCGGGTTGTACAAAGACACAAGCACTCGTGGTAGAAGGAATCACACAGGATGTAATAATTGGATAATTAAGATGGACTGTGTTTGATGTAATAGAAATTTGGGATTCAGTCAGAAAAAGTTGAGGTTTTGATGCTTGCAGGTGATGATGCATGTCATTTAAGTCACTGTTGATGCCACAGGTGTTGGTAAAGTGAATATGCAAAATTTTTTAGATTAAATGTTTTGGGAGAATTTTGAAGGAAGATTTATTTTTTAATTTGCCTGCAGAGACACAATAATTATTCAGACTTACTTTAATATTTGATGTTTAAAAAGGTGAAAAGAAAAAGAGAAGGGGAACATCCAGTGGAAGAAAAATAGACTCTTGAACATGTCACCCATACAGACAGGATCCAGTCTTCAAACCATACCGTGACCTCAACAGTGCCCCCACATACCATTACATAGCCTCCCTCTAGGTACAACCTGGCAGTGTAGATGGCAGCAAGCTCATGTGCCAGTTGATTAGAAAGTCTCTAAAAATGCATCATGATCTGGTTTTGTCCCATACACTAACTGACAGACAGCCTATGGAACCGATGGAGAGGGATTGGATCTCTGCAGCATGTTTGGCATGCCCTCCATGGGTATCACTCACACTGCATGTAGAAGTTTGGCAGCACAGAAACTTGAATCCTTGCTCCAGGAACCAAACATAGCAACAACCACTTAAGGTCTCCAATAAGCAAAGTGGGTATTTCACCTGGCAATGAAAATGTGATGTTACAGTTTTAATATTGCATCTCTGAAGATGCATCACAGAGATGTGACAGAGACAAAAATATAGAAACTATTAAATTTATTTTACTTAAATATAAAGAGCCAACAGGCTTCATTTCGGCGATATAAACATTAATTAAATTAAGGGGATATTAGATCCCACATTGTTTTAAAATCGAACAAGAAACTCAAAGATTGGAATCATCAGAGAGTTTCATGCCAAATATAGTATAAAAAAACTATAAAAGTATCAGCGAATACTAGCGTGAACTGAATGCAAGTAGTCCTAGAACGTAGTACAAACACGTTCTAGGACTACTTGCATTCAGTTCACGCTAGTATTCGCTGATACTTTTATAGTTTTTTATACTATATTTGGCATGAAACTCTCTGATGATTCCAATCTTTGAGTTTCTTGTTCGATTTTAAAACGATGTGGGATCTAATATCCCCTTAATTTAATTAATGTTTATATCGCCGAAACGAAGCCTGTTGGCTCTTTATATTTAAGTAACTTAATGGGTGCACCTTTTGGACAACTCGTATAGCAGAGTATATAAGTTCTTTTCACTATACCCTTTGGTATTAATTGGTCTAGCTACTCACTGATGAAGCCTCAATAAAAGCTGAAACCGGTCTGGGTAGTGACCTCCCACCATAATGTAATAACAGCATGCATTTCCTAGGAAATGTGTTTTTACATTATGGAAAATACCAAGAATAGCGATCAGAACTTTCCCCACCTTTGCAACGAGTTGCCCGGGTTTGTACTACGTTCTAGGACTACTTGCATTTAGCTCACGCTAGTATTCGCCGATACTTTTATAGTTTTTTATACTATATTCGGCATGAAACTCTCTGATGATTCCAATCTTTGAGTTTCTTATTCGGTTTTAAAACGATGTGGGATTTAATATCCCCATAATTTAATTAATATTAAATTTATTTTTAATTACCAGGTGTGTTCAAAAAAAGACCAAACTTTTTAAATAGTGCACCAACCAGCACAAAGAGTGTGCTGTGACTACTGAGCACACCTAGCGGCAGGTTTTGACAACAAACTGCCATTTGCCCCATTCTACTATGAGCATTAGTTGTCGAGTTATATCTGCTGAAAAGTGAGTATGTGCACAAGCTGTTCATTGGATTAGTGACAAAGTGACAATGAAAAAGCCTTGAAGAACAACGTGCGTGTGTGTGTGTGTGTGTGTGTGTGTGTGTGTGTGTGTGTGTGTGTGTGTGTGTGTGTGTGTGTGTGTGTGTGTGTGTGTGTGTGTGTGAAATTTTGCTTCAAACTTGGTGAAACTTTTACACAGACATTTCAATTGCTTTGTTATGTTTTTTGATTGGAAAGGCATTGTCCATTATGAATTTGTGCCATGTGGTCAAATGGTAAACAAAGAGTAGTACCAGGAAGTTTTGGCATTTGAGAGATGCTGTGCACAGGAAGAGGCCTGAATTGTTGGAAAACCATACTTGGATGTTGCACCACAACAATGCATCGCTCCTCATCTGCAGTTATATGGCAAAACATTCAATGTGCCCCATCCACTCTGTTCTCTGAACTTAGCCACAGCAGACTTTTCCTGTTTCCCAAACTTAAAACCACTTTGAAAGGACATAATTTCCAAACCATAAAGGATATTCAGGAAAATGTGAGAACTGCATTCCATCAGAAAGCACATTCCAGGAAGCATTCCAACAATGCAAGAAACGTTGGGAATAGTGTATTACTAGTAGAGGGGATTACTTAGAAAGGGATAGTGCTTAAAATGTTGTAAAATGAGCAATAAAGACTTTATAGGAAAAGTTTGGTATTTTTTGAATTTATGCTATATTCATTTCATTATTCAAAATCTTTAAACCCCTAATTATGAGTGTGAACTATAACCTAAGCCTAGATATTCATTTGCTGCAACAACTCCTTTTATACTCCTTTCATTTTTTTAAATCTTTCATATCTCTTCTATACAAAGCTCATATACACATTCCTCCATCCAGAAAACCCATCTTTTGCACTCTATTATTCACCACACCTCTAAAGATTGACTCCTTATACACTGCCACACGATCATCCTTTGGCATATCTTTCACCTTACTAACTTTTCTTTCGCTAACATTAAAATCTTTAAAACGCTAATTTCCTCATCCATGCTTTATTTTACTCTTCATTCTCTTTAGCTATAGCATAAGGTCTCCACCCTGAAAGTAGGATGGAGAGCTTATGCTATAATTTGTCATAATTTCTATCCATTTTTTCATTGGTCATGGACTTTATTCAAACATTTGTTTATAATTGCATATTGCATTTATTCTTATGTCTACAGTTCTCTCACCTGCAACACATAAAGCAACATTTATGGCATACAAGGCGTGTTCAATAAAAGAATGAACTTTTGCTATAAAGACTTTCTTGCTCATTTTTCAACACTGTCCCCCTTCAAAGTACTTCCCTCTACTGACAATACACCGTTCCCAATGTTTCTTCCATTGTTGGAATGCTTCCTGGAATGCACTTTCTGTAATGTGTGCATTTCTCTTATCGCATTTTCCTGAATCTCCTCTATGGTTTTGAAATGATGTGCTTCCAGTTTTTAAGTTTGGGAAACAGAAAAATGTCTGCTCAGGCTAAGTCTGGAGAATAGGGTGAATGGGGCACAATGGATGTCTGATATTTTGCCATATAACTGCAGATAAGGAGTGATGCAATGTTGTGGTGCAACATCCAAGTATGGTTTCCCCACAATTCAGGCCTCTTCCTGTTCACAGCATCCCTCAAACACACTAAAACTTCTTGGTACTACTCTTTGTTTACCATCTGGCCACGTGGTATAAATTCATAATGGACAATGCATTTCCACTCAAAAAACACAACGAACATCATCGTTCTGCCCTTTTTAAATGCCTCAACCACTCATAGCACTATGTTCAGTTCATACAGTCCTTCCTGTATGCTTCATTAAGCAAATGAAATGTCTCTGTAAATTTTTTACCAAGTTTGCAGCAAAATTTCATACAAACACACATTGTTCTTCAAGCTCTTTCATTGTCACTTTTTCACTAATCCGATGAACAGTTTATGCACATGCTCACTTCAGCAGATGTAACTTGATGATTAATCTCATAGCAGAACGGGGCAAATGGCAGTTTGTTGTCAAAACCTGCAGCTGGGTGTGCTCAGTAGCCGCAGCATGTTCTCTGTTGGCATGCAATTTAAAGAGTTTGTTCTTTTTTTAGAACATAGCGCATACTTATGAAGTTAGTGAGATTTGTTTGATTAAGAATGATATATCTATAGGATTAAATTGTAAGGGATATGGTATTTTCAGAGCAGACAGAATAGTGAGGAGTTTCTAATAATAGTCGAAGCGTTGAAGCCAAACGGAGTAGAACATGACAGGATGCAGAGGGTGGTTCCTTTCAAGCTATTTAGTGTGAGATAGTTACCAACAGGATGAAATATGTAATCCGGGAGAGGGAGGGGGGGGGGGGGGGCACGAGAATGAAGATGGTCATCATCATCATCATACGTATCAAGGATTTAGGCCAAGCATCGCCTGTTCTGGCCTTAGAAGGCATCGTTGAATTAAGAGGACGTCCTGGTTTTCTTTGGAATCATCATCAAATTCCTGCCATGTACCCTCAAGGGGTATACAGGATATGATAGTACTACATGAAAAATTTACACCATTACTAACAATTTTCCTCCTAATCAGTCTATTATAACCTGTCAAGACTCCAACATTATCAAATCTTATATTTCTATCGTCTAAGGCACTTTTTATTGTATCCATCCACCTATATTTTGGTCTTCCTCTGGGTCTTTTTCCTGCTAACCTAGCAGGGAACATTTGTTTTGCTCATGTTTTCTTACCCATTCTATTTAAGTGACCATACCACTTGAGATTAGCTTTGCTAATGCATTCCTGGATGCTGACAATGTCAAGTTGTTTCCTAATATCCTCGTTTTTAATATGATATTGCTATTGATGCCATTTGTTCACGCCCCTAATCTTTTTCAAGACTCTCATATCTGCAGTCTCTAGTCATTGGTCAAGTGTTTTACTTCTGACCCAGCTCTCAGATCCGTAAGTTAAAATTGGTTTGAACACTGTCTTGTATAAAGCTAATTTAATGTTTTGACTAATTTCTGTCTTATTCCATATAAATTTATTCAGTTGACTTCATACCATACCAGCTTTGTTGATTCTGTTGTCTATTTCCATATTTAATTTACTGTCTTCATTTAAAATAGTTCTAAGTAGCTGAAATGTTTTACTTGTTCTATAGGTTCTCCATTCACGGTGCAGTTGATGTTTTCAATGCTTCTGCCTTTCATTGTCTTTGTCCTGTTACCTTCATAACATATCTATTGCAGCTATGTTATTCAATTTAGTCAGGGAATCTTGCACACTTGTAGCAGATTTATTTAGAAGTTTACATCATCTGCATAAGGTAAAGAGTTGAGATTAACATCTCCAATTTTGATATCAGGTTTAATACCACTTTCCTTCATAATTTTATCCATATAGATAATGAATAACTGAGGGAATAATGTACATCCTTGTCTGACACTAGATTTCACATTAAACCACCTTCCTTTACTTCCTTCCTTCAATTCTAACTGCTAACTTACAACTCGAATAAAGACTAAGTATTGCTTGATATAATGCCTCATTGACACCATGTATTGAATAGCTTCTCTCTTGGCACCTTGTCATATGCCTTTTCCAGATCTACAAAACTTAAATACAGATCTTTGTATCATTCCCATGATTTCTCAACTATTTGTAGTAAAGTGACGATCTGATCCTGACTGCTTCTATTTGGCCTGAATTCAGCTTGATCTTCACCAAGCTTTTCTTCCACAATCCTTCTCAACCATTTCTCAAGTATACGTGCATAAATCTTATGAGGAAAATTCAGTACAGAAATACCTCTGTTTAATTCTTACATTCAGTTTTATTTTATTTTTTATGTATGGGTACTAGGAGAGCTCTACTCCATTCATCCGAATTTTTCCCTCTGTCCAGGCCTTCTGAACTATACAGTGCAGTCACTGTAAGACTTTTTTTTTATACCACCATACTTCAGCATTTCTGGTCGAATATCATCTGATCCTGCTGCCTTTCCACATTTCAGGCCATTGATGGCTTTTTCTACCTCAAGTATGGATGTGTATTCCTGCCTGCATGCCTATTGAGTGTTTTTCCCACTGCTTGTTTCATTTAGCAATTTTTCAAAGTAATTACTCCATACATTAAGGATATCTTTTTCTCTAGTTTTCATGTCACCTTTATCATCTCTGATTCCTTTTGCAGCACTCTTTCTTCCATTTCTGAGCTTCGTGAACAACCTTCAGAATATCTTGCCACCTTCTTGATATTTATTTTCTATGTTCTTACCAAAATCCTCCCGTGACTTTTGTTTAGCTAGTTTTACACCGTGTTTAACTTTCTTACATTTGTCTGTGTATTCTTTAAGAGTATAAGCTGACTTATTTGCACGACTTTTGATATACTTTCTTCTTTTCCCTCACTGCCTCTTTAACTTTCTTTGCCCACTATGGGGTTCTGACTATTCTATCCTTGCAGACAACCTCACCAAATGCCTCTCTGACTGAATCAATCAGTGTTTTCTTTAAGGGTTGCTACTGAATCTCCAAGGTTTGCTTCCTGTTCTCAAACTCTTTCATTTTTTCTTGAATAATGTTTGTGTATTTTAGTGTACAGTTCATATCTGAGAGCTGCTCAACTTTTATTCACTTTAAAATTTTCTTTCGTGTTCCTATTTTCAATATGACATTTGATTTCATCCTGCTCAAGGCTAAATGGTGATCACTTCCAATTTCAAATCCTCTGTACACTCTGGTGTCCTGCACTAGGGAGAAAACATCACTATCAACAATAACATAGTCAATGAGACTTATCTTATTCCTTGTCTCTTCTCTCCATGTGAATTTCTGCACATTTTTATGTTGGAACATGGTATTAGTAATAACCAGTCCATGTCCTGAGCAGAAATCCAACAGGTTTTTGCCATTATTATTAGCTTTGCTGCTCTTTTCTCCAAATTTTCCCAAAATATTTTTGTATGTCTGACAATCATTTCCTGCTCTGCTATTTAGATCTCCAACAAGGACCAACGTTTCCTTTTTCATTGTGTGAGTTGCTTTCTCCAAAGCCTCAAAAAAATTCTCCACTTCTACCTGAGTAGAACTTTCTGTGGGACCATAGGTACAAATAAGTCTCATTGTCCAGTTTCCCTATTCTGATATTTGCCCACATCACTCTACTTGAGACTGCCTTCCATTCAAGAAGATTAGCCTCATATTTAGTGTTGATTACTATGGCTACTCTGTCTTTTCCTTGATTGTCATTTGCCTGAAATAACATTTTGTATTTAATGCTCAGGAAGATCTCATCAGTTTTTCCCTTTTTTTGTTTCAGTCACCCCTATTATGTCAATGTGGTACTTATCCAATTCCTGCTAGCTCCATTTCTCCATTCAGGCTTCTTATGCTGATAGTACCAATCTTGAACTGTGATGATGTTGAGTTGGGGTGTGTTTTAAGATTTGTTCCAGTAGCTGACTTTTTGCTGTTTGCCCCGGTTCCCTGCAAAAAACAATGGGGCCTTGTTTAACCGGGTAATGCCCCAGCCGGCATGAAATTCTGTCATGTTGTGCCATCATTTTATATTTTGGTTTAATCCAATAAGAATACAATTTGTTTGGCTAAATTCTAAATTGCCAGCCCGTCCTCATTCATTCAGTATCCAGGTAGATGTCTAACAAGGTGCACCACAAGAAGGTGAGGATTGGACTAATGTCCAATCCTCATCTCCTGGTCAGTTCTCTGAATTCCTTTAAAGGCTGTGTGGAGGTCTCCTCTCAGTTTTACAGGTTTGATCCTTAAGCACCCCAGTATGCATTGGCAAATTTGCATAATGAGGGAAGGTCAATTATTTATTATGGGAGATTTTAACTTTTGACATATATTGGGAGAAGGTATTGTCATAAGGAAGGAAGGAAGGAAGGAAATGGAGTTTATACAATTGTTAAGAGATAATTACCTGAGACAGCATGTAATGGAGGGGACAAGAGATTCAAGAGTATTGAATCTGGTCATAGTATTGGAGAATATATCAATATTTAGTTGCATTATCTTCACTTGGAGATCATGTAAAATGAATTTTCTATTAAGAAGATATATATGTTGAATTACAAGGCTGGTGATTATGACAAGCTATGGCATGAGAATTTGGAAGGAAGAGATTTTGATGGTTTGTGGGAATTGTCAAACTGTGTTTAAGGAAAGCAGTATCAGACTATATCCCCAGAGTCAGGAGGATAAATCAATTAGGAGTAAGATGGATGAATCATATTATTATTAAGCAAGAGCTGCAGATAAAGTAATGTTGTTGAAAAAGTATAAAGAAAAGGTTATGGAGGAAGGAAGTATAAAGATAAAGTGATCAGCATACCCATGAGCAGTACAAGGTACAGGCAAGGAGGGTGACCTGTATCATAAGGAAGGCCAAATCTAATTATGAATGGAAGCTAGCTGATGAGTCCAAAAGAAATTCTAAGGAGTTCTTTTGCTATGTGGCAAGTAAAAAGAGGAATAACTGTGAAAGCATGATTTTAATAAGTGTTGATGGTAGGAAATTAACAGAAGCAAATCAAATAGTTGAGTTAGTGATCATTTTGCTAAAGTGTACCTTCTTGGTTTCGATATTACAATGCCAAATGTGTCACTGACTGATGAGAGTCTAGAGATAGATGAAATAGAGGTGCTTAGTATATTACAAAACCTTAATGCTAACTCTGATTTTTCTTTTTTTGTATAAATTTTATACATCTGATTTTTTAAAAACCATGATAAATCTCTAAAATGTTATGTTATTGTACTATTTTTTGGAAAACTTCTGTGTTTTAATGATACACAGTATAATTAAATTATATTTTTAAAAACATTATCATACATTAAAATGACTGAAAATATTCATTAATTGCAGATTAGCAGATGGTCGTCCAGTACCACCACCTAAACCCACTCATTATCAGACTAAACAGTGGAATACACAGGAACCTAATGCAGAAGTATCCCTTATGGCAAGTGATATGATCTCAGGATCCCCTTCAGATATTTCTTCTTTTTTATCAAATAGAAATAACAATAATAATCCTAAGACTGTCAACATGGTCCGACCCCAATACCATTCTAAAACATTGCCTTCAGATTCATCTTTATCTCAGAAAACTTTAAGTTCTCAGTATGGTGAAAGTTATCCTTATCTCGATATTAATAAAATGGCTTATTTGCAGAATGGTACTGATATTGCTCAAAGTAATAATGCAGACTTTGCCTATGATTCATGCTATACAGCCAAAGAAGAGAAAAGTGATAGTTCAGAATTACCTATGACAAATGGTGTAGAAGAACCTTATTATAATATAGCATATGTACATGATCTAAAACAAAATTCACCAGGACAATCATCTCCTCCATTGCCACCGCCACCCCCTAACTTACTGGATTTGTTCAATAGAGAAAACAGGGGAAGTGCATTTGAACTGTACAAAAAACCAGACTCTCAGTCTCTATCCACTGGATGTGAAGAAACAAAGTAAGTTCAGGTGTAGTCCTAAATTGATACCAAAGATCTCCATTATTTAGTGTTTGTCATATTTTTAAACTATTTTATTTATAAAACTATAAAATCATGCTTAAAACCTCCAATCAGACATCAGAAATTAGCAAAAGATTGGTATGTGTAATCTTATTTATTTTATTTTTTTTTTAATTATAATTTCGCAGGATAGTTTATATTAAAATTTGAAATTATAATTTAAGAAGAGTTACTGTTGAAGATAAAGTTGGATATATAAGACACATATATGTTATTTATATCCTTTGTATATTTCTTTTTTTGTTTTATACTTGATTTATAAACTTTGTTTTGTGCTTATAAATATAATGGAAGTTTGTCAAAAGTTATACATCGTTCTAGTTTTTAGTTTCTTGAAGTTTCATGCTGAAACATCAGGTAATATTACAAGACAGTTTGTAAAACCGTTTTTCAACATTACCAAATGATTCCGCAAGAGCCTTAATATCTTTATAAAGATTTAAGATGCACTTAAGTCTGCTTAGTAATAAGCAAGTTTAAATCTGCAGAAATTTATTTTAATAAATTTATTAATTATGTATAAATAAATAAATTTATAAATTTATGTATCAATAAATAAATTTATTTATTTATTTATTTACATAAAATTGATTTAAAACCAAAAGAACTCATAAAAATCATTTGCTGTTGGACACAGAAATCAAAGTAATTCCTATTTTTTATTATTATTTACTTTTTATGTGGCATGCTCTTTCATGATCTTCTTCATGTTTCTATCTATATCATGAATAGTATCTCCCCATGAAGTAATAATTTCTTCATTAACTTTTGTATCTAGCCTTGATTTGTCAGATACAAATTGTTTTTATATGTTTGAGAGTACCTTGTTTAGATACTAATATTTTAGTTATTTCAAAAACTCAAAAAAAAGTTATATACAGAAAAATTATCTTAATTTAATAGTATTTTGCCATTCATAGCTCTGGATAATTAACAGCAGTAATCAATCTTAGTTTCTATTTGATTTATGCTTGCAGATGATGTTTCATAATATTTTTTTCTTAAATTCTTGAAGAAGTTTTATACCAAAAGAAAGGATAGGATAACAATCCATTTGCTCAATACCTGAATCAGCAAACCACTAGTCACTTCTTTAAGTAGTGGTTTACTGAAGAAACTGCTAGTCACCTTTTGTTATAGAATACATGTCTCTCACTGAGAGAAGTTTGTAGATTTGAAGGACTACTGAACACAGTATTCGTTTCTTATACAAGATCATTTTAATGTTCTAATAGTTCTGGTTGAATGCTTTCTTTTCTCTCACCCAGAAGAATACTGGTTCACCCAGTAGTCATAACGGCAAATGCGAATTTCTCACAAAAATAGTATTTAATTAATAGATAACTGAAAGAATTAGCTAAAGCCACTTCTTTCTTCAACCAACCGACCAATCCTTTTATCGCGTTAACAGTAGCTTCTTTTTGCTCAAAGAATAAAAAAATGCACTATCAGAAATGAAGGACCAGCATTAATATTCTGCCTAGATCCAGCATAAAGTTCTGTCACAATTTTTATTTAAATTTTTTCCCAGGTTCACTAAATTTTATCTCATCTCTCTTTCTCTCTATCTATCTCAACTCCTCCCCCTCCTTCTGTATGAACTCGCTCACTGATTTTATGTCTTCTTCTTTTGCATATTTGCTATTGCACAAAATTTTAATTCTGTTATTTAAAAATTGCAATAAATATTACATCATTTAGATATCTTAAGCTTAATATTAAAATTTCTTTTAGAATATTTATTACACATCTTGTACAATCAATGAGGAAATAATTTCTAACTGCAATATATCATCAGTGTAAGTTTAAAATGTCTTCTAGCGCTTTCCAGAACTAACTTCTGCTATACATAAAAGGAGAACTGTGGTAGCCAATATCTCATTGGCTTCCAGGTCTATGTTTAATTATACCTGTGTTTGTTACTTCTGAAAATGATCATAAATGCTGAAGTGTTTAACCATTAAACATTTCTAAGACAGTTTTATGGTCTAGTAAATAAATTATTTCCTTTTTCTTCTGAGAAACTAAACATTTTATGATTATATGTATGGTAGCAAAGAATGACACAAAATATAAACTAGAACAAGACAGTATGACTTTCAACAGCCTCTGTGTATAAGAAAAATCTCAAAAAAATAAATAAATAAATAAGTTATTTTTATGTCACTTTCAAAGCTTTATTCTGTATAAGGGATTTCATTTGTGTGCGTTTTTATTTATTTGTTTCGGAAAATTAAAAAAAATCAGCATAAGTGACTGAATAAAATGAAAATACTTTTCATGTTTAATTTTAGTTCAGTGCACAGTTATTCGCATCTCAGGGTATTTATATGGACATAAATACAATTTATTTCAGTCAATTAATATTGTAAAATTTCTATTTAAATACCTCATATGTAATAAGAAAGAGTTATTATTTTAACAATACTCTAAAAATCATTTCATTGTAAATATTCAAATTATTTTAACAGAACAACTTACCACCAACATTTTTGTCTATTAAATGCAATACATGTTATAATTTTCTTGAGTAAACTTCATGTAAACAAAATGAATTGAAATAAAGATTATTAAGTTGATGTGTTTATGACTCATTTAATCGTAAACATACATTCTTCTGTTGGTGGTGGGTTGCTGTAATTCTCAGTGTGTTGCTAGCCTTTCCTAATCACATCAGTAGGTTCCTGAATTAATAACTTACAGTTTATCTTGATTCAAAAAGTTCAGTTTCTTATAGACTTATTTTTAGCTGTGTTATAATTATGGCAAATGAATTCATCATAAACATGTTTATGGAGTAATTGGTTATCAAAGTATTACTACTTGGATTAAACATCTCATATAAAATAGTGTTGTTAAAGCAAGGAAAATAATATCAATATATATATATATATAAAGTTGAGCATTATAATATGTCAACATATTTGAAACGGTATTCAAAATTAAGATATGAAACAAGAGTGAGTTACTATTTAAAACTCTAAATTCACTTCAATTTCACTTCTTGGAATGGAATTTTATTTTCCATGAACAGTAAATAAATTTGTACTTTTTAAAAAATAATTTTTGAATAAAAAATATCTATCCACCAGAGGGAATAATCATCACTCTCTTGTCCTAATTTTTGTGAATTGTTGACATGTGACCTCACTAATCTTCTGTGATAAGCTTAACTAAGGTACTAATCTTGACTATTGTGTGAAATAGGGAGAGTTTTACATTTATGTTCTGAGGTCACAGTGTTAAATACCTATGTTTCTTGGAGAGGGTAGAACCTACATATCTGTGTCATTTATTGAATAACAAGAATTGACTGAATTGTCATTGATATACAAATTAAAGAGGAGTGGCCCCTAGTACCGAACCCTGAAGTACTCTAATAGTCACCATCATTCTCCTAGATTCCACTCCACCATATACTACTCTCTGGGGTCTGTCCATCTGCCTTCCCCCTATCCATGCTACTAACCTCATATCCATTCCCATTTGTTCTGGTTTTTGTAATAGTTTTCCATATGATATTCTGTCAAATGCCTTGGCAAAGTCAAGCAGTATCATGGTGTAGCCATTACCATTGTCCAATTCTGCTGTCACTTTATTAGAAAATGTGAATAAGTTACTAAGACAGGACCTACCCTTTACAAAGCCATGCTGCTCACTATAGAATATTGCAACCCTATCCACCCACTGTTGTATTTTAGCTTTCACCAACTTTTCCAATACTTTTGCAACCACTCTCAATATATTAATTGGTCTGTAGTTTGCTACATCTGTCTTGGAGCCATCTTTATGCTATGGTACTATCATTTTCTCTTTCCACTCCCTTGGAACCCTGCCAGAGCTGAGACTTAGATTGAACAACTTCGTCAAGGGCAATGTGAATTCTCTTGCACATTCATATAGTACACTGACTGATATGCTATCCAGTCCCACTGCTGTATTCACATTCATATTTTTTAATATGCTGGACACCTCCTATTCATCTACCTCAATGTTAATATGCATCTCTGTAACATCAGTAACTGTAAAATCACCACTTGGATGATACACCTTTGCAAAATGATCATTCAGCAACTCAACTGTTTCTTTTGCTTCAGTCACCTTCCTACTATGTGCATTGTTTAAAGTCATTCTACCATAGTCATATTCCCTCCTGCTTTATATCCTTACTCATCCACTTAATTCCAACTTGGTTTATTCTCCTGACCTTCGGTATACAGTCTGATACTGCTACTCTCAAGCAATCTCTGACCGCTTGCCATGTACTACTGACATTCTTTCCTTGTAGCTTCTCAAGCCATGGCACTGTTTCAAGATAACTCTTGAGTCTCTCATAATCACCAGGTTTATAGTTGAACATAAACCCCCTTCTTTACAGAGAACTCCACATGTTTGGCAACACTTCTCAGAACAAGACCACATGGTCACTCTCCCCAATTGGAAGCAGAGTGGCTACCTTGGTTATGGATACATCTTCTGATATTATTATCAGATCCAATGCCCTCGAACCCTTGTCCCCTCTACACCCTCTGTCCAAAGAGAAACCGAACTTTTCGAAAATAGAAAAAACTAGTGGCACCACCTGTTGTATCTTTTTTTGTTGTTGAAAGCGGCAACCTTCATTAGTGTTGTGTCAACTGTTTATGACATTTGTTTCATTAGAAGCTGAGTTATAGTGCCAAGAGTAACAGTGTGTTTTGACGAACGGTTGGAAAATGCATTTCAAACAGAGAGCTGCGATTAAATTTTGTGTTAAACTTGGTAAAAGTTTTACCAAAACGCATCAAATGCTTCAAAAAGCACACAGTGATGAATGTTTATCTCGTACTCAAGTTTACGAGTGGTTTAAGCGATTTCAAAGTGGTCACGAGATGCTTGAGGATGACGAAAATCCCAGACCATCCAAAAAATGGACTGAGCGAAGTTAACATCCAAAAAGTGCGTGATTTCATCAAAGAAAACCCAAAATTGTCCATGAGATTGATTGAGGATGAATTGGGGATTCCAAAATCAACTGTGCACAACATTTTGACAGAAAGTTTGGGCCTTTGTAAATTGAATTCGCGATTTGTTCCCCACAAGTTGACCGACAACCAAAAAATGTATCAAAGTGAATACTGCAAGGATCTCATTAAAACCATTCATAAGGACTCAAACTTCCTTGAAATGATCGTTACTGGTGAAGAAATTTGGTGTTTTGAGTATGAGCCTGAAACAAAGCACCAGAGTGCTGAGTGGAGACCACCAGAAGAGGGGCGTCCGTAAAAAAGTCGCTTGGAGAAGTCAAAAAGTAACGATAATGCTGATTTGTCTCTACGATTCCAAGCGCATTATTCACAAAGAATTCGTTCTGCCTGGCTAGATGGTTGATTGTTAGTTTTATCTCAAAGTATTGAAGCGATCGATAGCAAGAATTCGTTGCATACGGCATGAATGTCGTGATGCAGGCAGCTGGTTACTTTTGCACGATAATGCACCATCTCATCGTGCGAACATTGTGAGACAGTTTTTGAGCAAAAACCAAGTTTTTGTGTTGGATCACTCACCTGATTTAGCACCCTGTGACTTCTTTCTCTCCCCCCAACTTCATTTGCCAATGAAAGGAAAGTGATATGACACCATGGAAAATGTTCAAGCAGCAGTAACCATGATCCTCAACAGTATCCTAAAAACCGATATAAAAAAACTCATTTAATGAAGTAATTGGCCTTGCAAAATGTACTGAAGCTGAGGGAGAGTATACTGATTGAAATAATTTATTTGAATAATTATAATTGGTCTGTGTTTTATTTTCTATCAAAAGTTCGGTTTTTCTTTTTGAACAGAAGATTTATAACATGTTCTTTCATGGAATTATTCCTTAGCAACTATATACAAGCATGGTGTGAAAAGTTCTCAGCCTAACAATGAAAAAACAAATTTATCATTTCAAAATTATTTTTATTTTCAACATAATCTCCCTTAAGACTAATACATTTATTCCAGCGATGCAACAGTGCCATTATCCTATCCCTGTAGTGGTTCTCAGTAAGATCTGCAATCACTTCTTGATTTGAAGAAAAATGCTGACTAGCGAGGAAGAGTTTTAGGTTTTGGGAAGAGATAGAAGTCAGAGGGAACCAAATCTGTGGAATAGGGTGGATGTTCCAACAATTCATAGTGCAGATCCCTTAATTTTCCCATTGCCAAAACACCTTTGTGGGAAGGTGCATTGTCCCGATGAAAGATGATTATTTTTCTTCTGCAAACCGGGTCTTTTCTCACGATTTTTTTCATCTAGTCTGGTTAAAAGATCGGAATAATATTCTCCAGTTATTGATTTACCCTTTTCAAGATAATTAATAAACAAAATGCCTTTAGCATCACAGAACACCGATGCCATTCTGATGGAACTGACTTTGTCTTCTTTGGTGCTGAATAACAGCTTCTGTCCACTGTTTTGACTGCTGTTTGGATTCTGGTGTGCAATGGTGAATCCAAGTCTCATCCATAGTAATAAATCGACATACAAAATCAGTTTTATTCTTGTTAAAATGCTCCAAGCAGTTTTCAGAGATTTCCATGCGAGTGCATTTTTGAAATGCTGTGAGCAAGTGAGGCATCCATCTTGCACAAAGCTTTTTCAGTTGCAATTCTTCATGCAAAATATATCCTACATGTTCTTTTGAAATGCCTATAGTCTCAGCAATTTCACGTACTTTGACTCGCCAGTCATCCAATACCATATCTGTACTTGATCACATGGATCATCTTCAACGCTGATACAGCCATATTTAAACTCAGCAGCCCATTTCTTAATTGTCGAAAACGAAGGAGAAGAGTGCCCATAAACTTTTATGAACTTCGAATTTCTTTTGGCATTAAACCTTCTTTTAGAAAGAATTTTATAACTGCGCAATACTCAATTTTATCCATTTCAAGGAATACAGACAACATCTTTGCTTCAGACACCTTATAAAACAAACTACTTGATAGAATGACTTGCAATTTCACATGGATGCTTAGGACAAATGAACCAACTTTGAAAAAAAAAAATCTTGCTGATAGTGTTGCCATCTATGGTTGAGGCTGAGAACTTTTCAGACCACTGTCGTAAATCCCACGTCTCTCTTGCCATGCCTCCCTTCCTTCCTCAAATCAATGTCCCCCAGAGTCTCCCATAATAATTGTTTTGCCTGCATTCATTTGCCAATCTACTGATACATGACATCTACATCTTCCTGTGGATTTCCTGGTCGATCACAGCACCCTACAACTTATTTTGTCCTGTTTGCCTCTATCTCACACCAGACAGTCTCAAATGAACTCTCTCCCTCAGATCTAAAATCATCTTTAACTTCTATTTTTGTTGGTGGTAATTCAGCTATCATCAGCAGTACTCCACCTCTTGTCCTGTTCTTTCTATCCTTCCTGAAAATACAATATCCTTTACATTTTATCCCTGTAACTATATCATTTTCAGTCAAAAATTATAGGCATCAGTGAGACCTATAATTTTTGGTAAAGTCGAGCTTACCAATGTGCCAAAAACTCCTCACCCTTATTTCTGATACTTCTTGCATTCATGTACATGCATTACAGCATCCCCTTGTACTCACAGTTATCCCTGTGTAATGTCATTATCAACCCATTCAAATTGAAGACCTGCGAAATCCCATTCGGTATTGCATAAATATTATTGTACACATGCTCATTTATCACAGGGATGGCCAGACAGATGCTTCATTTCATCCTCCCTAATATCTCTAGTTTCCCTGGTTTTGCACTACCACACTCTCACTGAACAACACTTTCTTCAAACATCTAACTTCAAAACCATTCAAATATAGTGTCCATTAGGCATATAAAAGTCCTTTTGTCAATCACATTTACTCCATACATCAATAAACTGTACATCATTCCTTTCACAGTCTTCTTATTGGTAATCATGGCCCGTCTTCTCAGTTCTGTCTTATCATACGGAGGTAGCAGACTCACAAATTGCAATGAAGAAATAGCATTTAGGAATAAGGAAATTAATTTCTCAAGTTCTGGAGAAACAACTATCAGGCAGTATGTAAAGGAGGGCACACAACGGTTTTAAATCAGATCATTTCATCAAAGAATGTGATTGTGAGTGGGGTTTTGCACTTCCCTCCAGTTGGTGAGTGTTCACAAAGCAATTACCTTGGTTGTGACTAGCCAAATGAAGACTTCTGTCAGGAAAGGATATATGTGGAAGTACAAGGTTAGTGATTCTGGAAAGCTTAGGAAACAGCTTGGATCTATAGTATGGAATGAAGTGTTAAGCAGGAGAAAGATAAATGGTGCATGAGAACTCACAAAAAGATATTTTACAATATCAATGTGTGAATTTATTCCGTAGATCAAAAGACTGAATAATGTAGGTATCAATAGAATAACTAAAGAGATTAGACATGAAATTTGGAAGGAGAAGATACTGTGGAGGCAGTACAAGATGAATAATGGTAGCAATCAATTGCATGAGGAGTAAAAAGGACAGTCAAGGAAGGTGACTCAGTTGCTAGGAACTGCAAAACTATGGTATGAGCGGAAATTGGCCAATAAGGCCAAGAAAAATTCTAGAGAATTTTTCACATATGTAGCAAATAAATGGAAGAATGATTATGGTAAGATAATGCTAATGGATGATAAATGATAACTGATGCAACAGACATCAAAGGTATTCAGAGAACAATTTATAAGCGTGTTTCATCCTCATCAGGGTCAAATCATGAAAAACTCAAGTGTAGATAACACGGGAAAAAATGGCTAAATTATGAGACAGGAGGGCTGTAGCTTCAGATTATAAGCCAATCTGTATATCTAGACTTGATAACAGCAATATCCTATCTGGTTATCAGCATGGGTTTGTTAAAGGGAGATCATGTTTTACTAACTTACTTATGTATTACAACAGGTGACAAATACCTTGGACAGGGGAGATGCATATCCAGTGGTGTACTTGGATTTTGAAAAAGCTTTTGATAGACTGCCACACAGCAAGCTAGTAAATAAATTGAAACAGATGGGATTGGATAACAGACTTCTCAGTTGGATCAGTGACTGGCTATCAGATAGGTATCAGAATGTTGTATATGGGGGGAGTGCAGTATCCCAAAAGAGAAAGGTCACTGGTTGTGTACTGCAGTTTTGGGACTTTGTTGTTCAGTTTGGATGTTAATGATATTGGGATGGGTTTAACTAGTAATATGCAGCTGTTTGCAGATGATGTGAAATTGATGAGAGCAATGCAGAGTCAAGCAGACTCGTTCTAGCCTTACAGGAGGACTTGAATAGATTGTATGAATGGCCAGTAATGTAAGTGGAACTCTCAGTGCAATGTTGCAAAGTGTGTTCAATGTTGGGGTTTTGAGATTTGGTAAGCAATGATGGGATGCAAAGTATACACTTGGTGGGGAAACTTCAAAGTAAGTAGAGGAAATGAGAGATCTAGGAGTGATGGTGGTCATGGACTTGAAATTCAGGGTCCACATCGCACAAGTTGTGAAGACATCACATCGTATAATGGCAATGAATTGGAGGACCCTGACATGCAGAAATAGAGAGGTTATGATGGAATTGTATAAGACCTTGATTAGGCATCATATGGATTATTGTGCACAAATTTGGTCACCAGGTTTTTATGGTGGCGAGGATATGTTGGAAAGAGCCCAGAGAAGATTCACAAAGGTTGTCAGTGATCTTTGGAATGTGGAGAGTACGAAGACAGATTGAGAGAATGTAAGTTGCAAAGCCTCGTGAACAGGAGGTGGTGGTGGGGGGGATGATTGAGACATATAAGTTAATCAGGGATTGTTATCAGGTTGACATGGAAAAGATTTTTCATAGAATGGGAGAGAAGGGCAGAACAAGAGGTCAATGCTGGAAACTGTATAAGAAAGGTGTGACCAGAGGAGTGAGGAGCAGGCTCTTTACATGGAGAGTGGTTGGTGAGTGGAATGCATTGCCTGAGTGTGTTGTGAATGTAAATACATTGAATCAGTTTTAGCATGTACCTCCCATGATGTGTCTGACTCCATGGAAGTCAGATGATAATAATAACGATAATAATAATATTATGAGGTGATAAAAAGGCTTAAGCTTGGTGTCATGGGGATGATAAAATTTGATCACATATCACCAAGTCTTAAGGGAATGTTCCAGCGAATTGGCATGCCTGTTTGATAAGAGTCTTGCGACAATGCAGGTTCTGGGCGAGTGGAATTGTTTCACTGTGTAAAGGTTGGTGGTGGTGAGGCTGTGGCTACAAATGATAGGCTAATCTGTATATCTAGAGTTGTGATTGGGTGTACTGGAGAGATTGGTAAGAAGTGGGATACAGAAGTGGATTGATAACAGCAGTTATCGATTTGGTTGTCAACATGGTTTTGTTAAAGGGCGATCATGTTTTACTAACTTACTTATATACTATAACAATGTGACAAATATCTTGAACAAGGCAGATGCACATGCACACACTTAGATTTTGCAAAAGCCCTTGATAGACTATCAGTTGAGAAGATAAAGTGCATCAGATGGGATTGGATAACAGTTCCAGTGAGTTGAACTTGTGACTGGCTCTAAGATAGATATCAGAACATTATATATGGGGGTAGTGGTGCAGTATCCCAAAAGAGAAAGTCACTGGTGATGTGCCACAGGGGTCTGTTTTGGGGCTATTGTTGTTCAATATATATGTATCAATGATATCGGGATGGTTTAACTGGTGATATGCAACTGTTTGGTGATGACACAAAATTGAAGAGAGCAATGCAGAGATAAGCCAGCCTGGTTAGTGTACTCACTCTCCAACCAACAGGTTATATGTTCGAATTCTGCTATGTACATCAACCTTTGTGGTTGTCCTTAGGTGGGAGATGAAGTTCACTGCCCCACTTATTGGAGGCTTGAAGTGGTTTGAAAAAATTCCCTGTTTAGTCTTTAGAGCAGGGTTAGTCGATTTATTCTCCTGATCCTGGGTTTGCAATCTATATACCCAATTTTATAGTTCCACATAAACTTTTTTTTTGCTTGAGAATTCCACATGTTGAGCAATCTCCTAGAACAAGACTTCATGGTCACTTTCCTTGATCAGCAGTACAGTTGCTGCTGTAGTTATAGATAGATCATCTTCTGATGCTATTACTATATCCAACACTCTCAAGCCTTGGGTACTCTCCATCACATGCTGTTTCAGGTAATTATACCCTAGTATCTGTATAAATTCCATTTCCATCTTGCGATGTTCCATATCTCCTAATCTATATACCCATAGCTGAAGTCTCTCATGATAATTGCTCAGCCTATACTCATCGTTCTAATCTGCTGTTGCATGGCATCCACATCCTCCTCTGAACCCCCCTCCCCCCTAGATCTATAGTAGCAACCAACAATATATTTTCTCCTATTGGTTTTGATCTCTCTCGAGCTTCAAAATGAACCATCTCCCTCACACCTATAACCCTTCTTTTGTTGCTTGAAGTTCTTCGGCTATCTTTAATAATACCCTTCCTCCTGCCCTATTCCCTCTATCTTCTCTGAAAATACAGTTACTTACCCTGTAAGTAAGTAACTGTATCTTCCATGTAACCACATCAGTGAGACTGTCAGCCAGTCTTGCTGTTGCCAATAATTTTTGGCCAAGTTGAGCCGACTGATGTCAAAAAATCCTCTCTTTTAGTTCTGATACTTCTGGCAATCATGTACATGCATTTCAATATCTCCTTGGGCTCACAGTTAACAGTTACCACAGTTACTCCAGCCATTCAGATTTGAAACCCATTTCTGCACTCGCATTCATTTATCCCAGGGGAATGGTTATTTCCACACAGTCATTCCTATACTCACACTTCATTTATCCCAGCGGTGGTCAGACACATGTCTGATTGCATCCCCCCAATATCTCTGCTTTCCTTGATTTTGCACTTCCTGTCTCTCAATTAACAACACTTTCTCCAAACAGCTGACTCCAATACCATTCAAATGCATTCCATCAGGGATATATATAAATCCTTTCATCCACCAAATTCATTCCACCCCTATAAACTGCATGCCATTACTTCTGCACAATCTTCTCATCAACTCATTAGTAATCATGTCCCTTCTCAATTCTATCATATTGAGGCTGCAGACTCATTGTCTTTATTTTCTTACTCTTCATTTTCACTTCTTTGAACAACTGTTTCATATCCTTTCTCACTGCATATTTCTCACCTTTTAAATCATTTGTGCATGACAAAACATTAACTCTTTCACTGCTGCCTTCTGCAAACTAACAGCTTCACTAACATCCTTGATCTTTGCACATGGGAAACATGTTTTTATCGCTTTCTCATTACGTACACCTCTTATCAGTGAATCACCATACAATATTTTCTCTTTACTCCTATTTTCTCACACTTTTATACTTTTCTCATTCACTTGTTCTCTCATTCTCCCTCCTGCTGTACTGCATGGCAATCATTGCTCCTGCTGTACTGCATACTCCAGTCACTTGAGTTCGTGTTTTTTTTTTTTTTTTTTTTTTTTTTTTTTTTTTTTTTTTTTTTTTTCCAGTGGAGCCTGCATGAGTATACTATTTCTCTCTGCTCAGTCACCTCATCATCTTTACTTTTATCCACTTCTTTCATATTCTCATTTGTATTTCAGCACTATTATTCACTGCTTCGATTACATTCTCTGCAACACTTTCACAATCCTGCCTTATATCCATATCAACTGCTGCATTCTCCTGCTTTTGACACAATTTGTGTTTCTTGCACTTACTCATGAAACATTTCTGACACACATACTCACTCCTTTCATGATCTTATACCACAAATCATTCACTCTTGGCAATGAATACATTAAACATAAGCTGCATTGCACTAAATCCTGTATATTGATATTGCTGAAAGTCTTGGCTGCCATTTTTTTATCATATGCATCAGTGCCATCAATGTAGAATGCTTTTTAAACAATATCATGTAATAATATTCACAATTAAACAACACAGTCAAAAATAAGAGCAGAACCATGCTCCAAGCCACTTCTGAAACTGCAAAGTGCATGATAACAGGGTATAGAAAATGTCCAAGGGGTATTTGAGGAAGCAGTATCTTATTGCGTACTTAAAGTTAGAAGGATAAGTCAGATTGGAATTAAATGGATAAACTAAGCAGGAGGGGGGGAAAAAGTTGCAGAAGGAATTTAAGACAAACTGTGATGAGAAAGTTCATAAACATATAGAGTATAGACAAGAAAGTTTACCAGAATGATAAGACAGAAAAATCAAATTATAAGTAGAAATTGGTTGAGCAGGCCAAATAAATTTCCAGAGTTTCCTTTCTCTTTGTAGCAAGTAAAAGAAAGAGTGATTAACTTTAATGTACTTTAATAATAATCCAGCTTTTAAATTAAATTAGATTTCTAATGTATTACAAAATGAAAGAAACCTGCTCAAATTATTTAGTGAGTCTCAGTACAGGGAAGATTTCAGGAGAGTGAAAAGAGAATATGATAGTTCTATTACATAGGAAGCTCCAAATTATCAACTTCACTATCTCAAGAGTAGCAGTCACTAAGGAATCGTAAAGGGGTATATCTATCAGTATTCTCTTCAGTATTCTATTCACTTTCTTTAATAAAGTGGCAGATGCATTGGACAAAGGATATGTTTATACTATAACATTGTTGAACTTTATAAAAGGATTTGATAGGATATATGTAGAAATCAGCTATCTACTTTGTTTCAAATTGGAATGGATATGAGGCTAATGACATAGATAAGAGAAGTGGCAGACATAAAGAGTAGTATATCGTGGAGCAAAATGAAGAAGGCAGATGACTGGCAATATACTGCAGTGCTCTGTATGTTGATTGCTGCTGTGTAATTTGTGTATTAATGATATATAGTAATCATTTGAGAAGGAATATGTAATTATTTGCTGATGATTCTAAATTGCTCGGCGCATTCATAAATGAAGATAATATAGATATCATGCTGTATGATTTGAATAGACTGTTCACAAATGATAATGGTTTCCAGTTCAATGTGACAAAGTCTGTGTAGTCCAGACTGAAAACATTATACAGGTAGTCAACTGGATCCAATGTAAATCCAACTTACACAGAGTTATAGATGTTGGGAACGCTTCCAGGTGAAACTTAATGCTAATTAAGGATTATAGACAATCAGTGAAAAATACAATAAAGTTGTGCATTTCAGGGACAGCATGTTGCAGCATATCATCCAACCATTGAGACTCATTTGTTTGCTGAATTACAAAGATGAACAAAGTATTGCAAGAGAAGATTATCATGTGACCTTAAACTGATTATATTGACTGTGAATAGGATCAGCCTCACATTTTAAAATTATCAAATCATGTGAAATCCACTATTAAATGTTTTAAATTGTTTTAAAATCACGTCTTAAATTTGATTTTCTTGATTCATGTATCGTATACTACCATGAACAATTCATTTTAAATTTCTTTTATTTTAGCTTTTAACATTATAAACCAAGGGTCTTCAACCTTTCAGACAGTGCGGGCCATATTAAAAATTCAATGAGGCCCGTGGGCCACTAAGCTATACTGCTGTATTTAGAATTGTAAGATGTTTTCCAGATTCACAAGGAATGCTGTGCATTTGATACGTTACATAAAATCCTATAAAAATAAACAAATTCAGCTTTAAGAACATAGGTAGGAGTCGGGTTCGTGATAAGTGAATACAATCAATACTTGAAAAAATATAATTTAATGAAGAAAACATTCATTTTTTACAATGTCAATGGGCAACTTGGCAATGTTTTACCTTGATCAGCTTGTCAATGTTTGAAGTCGCTATGTGCAGAGTATTCTCGAGATGTTGGTCCGTAATCTGAGTTCTTGTTCTTCGACTTCACATGCTTAACTCTGGAGAAGAACTGCTCACATAAATATGTGCTTCCTAACAAAGCGCACATCTTCAAAGCATGCCGGTGAAGATAAGGGAATGCGTACTCAGAAATGTAATCTTTGTAAAATGTAAGCAAGGGCACATTGAATAACTTTTCTCTCAAAGAAGAATTGTTTTGGAGTTCAAGCAGCTCCATTTGTACTGAGCCTGGCATTTCGGCAGCATTGACACTGAATGGTATTGAAAATAAATCTAAAGAAGACTGTTGGTTACGAAAATCACTAAATCTCTCTTCGAACTCACTTTGCAACACAGCTAATTTTGTAGCGTATTCATCAAGAGAAGAACAGTTGGACTCAGCGAGAAGCTGAAAATGAGTTGTCTTTTTTTGCGAGTTGTGCCTCCCAAAGTTTGAGCTTAGCCACAAAAGCTTTGATGTGATCAAACAGAGTGTGCACTAGTTGATCTTTGGATTGTAGCCGTGTATTTAGGTCATTCATATGCAACGAGATGTCAGTCACAAAGGCAAAGTCTGTCATCCACTTCAGATTGTTAAATTCCGCAATCGGATTCCCCTTGGTTTACATGAACTGCTGTATTTTACTCCTTAAGTCAAAGACTTTTAAGAACCTTCCCTTTGCTCAACCAACACACATCACTATAATAAACCACAACACCGTGATCCGCTTTGCACTCTTGGGTCAAAAACTCTTAGAATTGATGATGATTCAGTCCTCTTGCCCTAATAATGTTCAAGGCAGTCACAATAAATTTCATGACATTCTCAAATCCAATAGTTTTCGCCACAAATTTTCCTGCTGGATTAAACAGTGGTAATGAACAAAATCTTTTCCTTCTAGTTCCAGTTCTTTCCATAGCAGTGCAACAAACCCTTCATTCTTTCCCACCCTAGGAAGGGTACCATCAGTTACCAAACCTTCGAAGTTGGTTAAGCTGAGGTTGAAGTGCTGGAGTGTTTTCTTGGTGGCTTTAAGAATATCAGTGCCTTTCATAGTTCCCTTCATAGATATGAGCGTTAGCAGTTCTTCTGTCACATTGAATTGTTGATCAATGCCACGGACAAAGACTGCCAGTTGTGTGTATCCTTCACATCTGTGCTCTCATCTAAAGCAAGTGAATATGACTGTAAATTCGGATGACCATTTTTTTTTTTTGAAGTTCCTTCAATGTCAATGGCAAGTTTTTCGACACATCGTGTTACAATTACCCCAGACAAAGTCTGTTTTTTAAACACTTCCTTATTATTTGGGCCCAGGATATCCCCAGCAATGATGAGACACTCTTTCACAAACTCGCCATGCAAGAAGACTTGATTTTTTAGCAATTTTTTCATTATTACATAACTTACTTTGACTCAAGCTTTGCTCTCTTCCCTCTGCCTTTTAAATGTATCCTGCTGGCATTTTAAATCAATGGAGATGGTTCACTTTGTCAACACCAAGCTGCCCTTGAAGGTGATCGAAATTGGATACATGCTTTGTCTCATAGTATCGTTTTATATTGTATTCTTTTGATACTGACACTGACTCACGACAAATTAAACACACTGGCTTATCATTAATCAGCACGAAAAAGTACAAATTGGTCCACTTTTCATTAAAAACCCGACAAGAATCACTTGATTTACGCTTTTTACTCGTAGACGCCATAGCGATGGAAGGTGAACCCAAAAAATGATCCAAAATGGCCGTGTAATGGTTATTATCCACTGAATATATCTCACACTAATGAAAAAAGTTTGGCAATATAAAACCACAATAGGCTATGGCAGACACGACGAACCTGCGTGCGCTTATGCACAATTATCTCGCTGTTCGTGACTGAGTGACTGAATGACTGTGGATGAGATCCTCTTGTATTTATATGAAAATAACGAAGTATCGAGAACCTTTGAGGTGTATCTGGAAGGCACTAGACAGTGCACTCGAATGAACTACTGCTTCAGCCATCTACCTGTGACGTTAGTACTAGTACTTAAGTACCACTTGGTGCTGGTAGATGGCTGAAGAAGCATGTCTATTTAATATTTATTTTTATAGGATTTTATGTAAAGTATCAAATGCACAGCTTTCCTTGTGAATCTGGAAAGCATCTTACAATTCTAAATACTGCAGTGTAGCTTAGTGGCCTGCAGGCTTCATTGAAATTATTTTTTATTTAATCGCATTTTAATGTTAAGTAGTTATTTTTTCAAAATGGCTGCCGGGCCACGGCAAAGAGCCCCATGGGCCATGCATTGAAGACCCCTGTTATAAACATTTCTAGCTTATAATGAACTTCTATTAGATACGATTAGCTTCAGATGCCCAATCTGACTTACTTAAGCTTTGACTTAGAGACGGTTCTCCAGAACACAACCTATCTATAAGTCAGGAACTGCCTGTAATTTGTTACATTTGTCAAGTGTATGTCACTTTATTTTCTTGGAGACGAGGAAGTAATGGAGAGGATTGAGAGCACTTGACCAAGATGGTGTTGGGTCAGTGAAATGCTGCCTGTGAAGATAAATTCAAGATCTGTGGATCACCAAAAAAAAAAAAAAAAAAGAACAATAGATGGGAAAGAGAGGTATATGATAGAAACATATACTTCACTGAAGGGGTTTGCAAAAAGAACAGTGTACATGACTAGAAGAGATACAAATTTGGAGTTGGAGATCACTCCTGGAAACTGAGTAAGGATGTGAGGACTAGATTTTTTTTTTTTTTTATTTTATTGTAGTTTTTTTTCTAATAGTGGCTAATTATTGGAATGAGTTACCAGTGATGCTGAGTGCATTCTTAGTGAAATAAGGTGAAATATAATAGGCATTGTGCATATAACACTAATTCCATGTTGCATGTTACACAAGAGAATAACACAGTAACTGTGGAGGAAGGCATTAATTTAATGATTAATGTCTTACTCCATGATGATGATAATAAATTCAAGTTAACCTGGTTTTCTTTTTAAACTTAATCATTTTATTAGTGATTTGTAAATTAATTAGTAATTATAATACTTGCATATTATTAAGTTTTTATATATAAAAGAGAGGGGAAATGATGTACAACAGCTTCTGGTGATATATGATAGCAAAAATGTTTCTGTTTATACTTCTGTAGTGTAACTGGCATGTTATCTAACCACTCAACATCCAGTTTGTTCTAATCTTGATCATGGTTCCAGTTCAGATCAGCCATTGAAGAAAATATGGCTGGTTGAGTGGGAATTAAGGAACTTGTAACAAAGAAAGAAGCTGGTTCATGGTTAACCAACACAGCAGAAAGAATGAACATTATTAAAGACATCAGTTTAGAAATTGAACTGAAAGAAAATGATAGAAAATAAATTAGAACATATCATTGGTTAGTAGATATATCCTCAGCTGCATTCATCAGTTGAAACTGTTTGCCAAATTTCATGAAAAGAACTATCACTAGAATTCAAGTAAATGGTTGAGAAAACCTGACTATATACAAGAATTACCAGAGTGGTTAAAAAAATATATCATCTTTTTAAAGACAGTAGCATAATTGAAAATTAAATATATGGAGGATTGATGCCGTTCCGTCTTATATCATGCCAGGTTTGACAGACCCATTACAGCCAATGAAATTAATGAATGGAGCCTTTGAGGAATGTTAGAGATATAAATTTGCCATCCTGGTTGGACGAGTGGTTAGCGCATTCGCTCCTTAACCAACAGGCTACAGGTTCGAATTCCACCATGGGCATGGGTGTTTGTGATTGTCTTTAGGTGGGAGATGAATTTCATTACTCAGTGTGAGACCACCACCCCACTTATTGGAATCCTGAAGTGGCTTGCATATTTGGACTCTAAAGCAGGGTTTCTGGACTATGTAAAAAATAAATTAATACCAACAAAGGTTGGTCGATTGGTAGAGCCTCTGCTACTAATTGCTTGCAAAAAGTTAAGCAAGTTTGACTGTGGTTAGTAGTTGGGAGGGAATCAATCATTCAATGCTGTTGGCACACTCTCCCTCGATGAGTCTTTGGACTCCCTGGAGGTGTCACATAATAATAATAATAATATTATTAAAAAAATGTAAAATTTATTAAAATAGAAAAAAAAACTTTAACCCACTCACAGTACAAAATGTACTATAGGTTTACAAATAATCTTTCATGGGTGGAAGAGAAACATTAAAAAAAAAAAAAATTCCAAACACACTAGATGATCTGAGAAAGGAACTCTAGAGGGAGGCTTTAGTTTTTTGTTTTTTTTTAAACCTGTTCTTATGATAGTATTATGCAATCTTTGCTTCTTACAGGCAAAATTCCTAAGGAAAAAATTAGTAAACCCTTTCGGAAAAAATTAGAAGCCGATTTCAATATCTAATCAAGACATTTTTTCTTTTAAGGTTACACGGTGATCAGTATTCATATTTACAAATTTAAGGACACAAAACACGTGTTGAAATGATTATTTTACTTGTTATTAATAATTATTAAAAATATTAATAAAATAACACTTGACATTTCAACCCTTGTATTGAGGTCATCATCAGAAAGATACATGTGTATAGGAAACCAAGCTACATGCTCTTGCACTCTATAAAGGTAAATCAAATCTACGCTGTTAATTGAACTTTTTCTTAGACTGACCTCTAGGCTGATAAAAAAAATTTTTTTTTTTAAATTATAAATAAAATAAATAAAAAATTACAATAAACTCTGCTAAAGTCCTCCTGTAGTAAGATTCTTCTGGAATTGTACAGTTCAGATTGTTATACTACAATTTTCTTCTGGACTTGTACAGTTCAAGTTGCTATTGAATATTAAGGGGGGAAGGGACACTCCACCAAGTCTTCTTGTATTGAGATTATTATTTGGCTAGTTCTGGTTGCTATAAAGAATGCAAATGGGTCCTCCACATTCTAGGTATGGTTAGACCATCATTTTTGTTCAAATTTGGATTATGTTTGAGCATTTCATATGCTTCTTTAAATTTCCTCTTGAACCAGGTTTTGGTGTGGAGTAGGAACTTGGGACCTTTCCAATCAAATCTGTGGTATATTTGGAGTGCATGGTCAGAAAAACTGGTTTTACTAAAATGGAGGTATTTAATGTGTCGTTTGTGTTCATCCTTCCTAATTGGGATGTAAGAGGAAACAGGTTCGCCCTGTTTTTTTTCTATGTATGGTAGGTTACGTGTACATTGTATTTTGTAAACCCATGGTGGGCTAAGTGTGGAAGAGGATCTTTGAAAGAACTGAGAAGGTGTCCTAATTTTGTCGGGGTTTAAAGGTGGTTTGGATGCTGTATTTGTGTAGTGTTCTGTCTATTTTTTTGGAAATGCCTCTAACATAAAGTATGGCAATATCATTCTTGAAATCTTTTTTGTTTTTAGTGGTATCTCTGTGGAGGATCTTGTGAATAGTTTTTTTACTGTATCCATTTTTTATAAATGTATGGTTGATGATCTCGTATTCCTGGTTTAGAGCTTGCTCATTTGAACAAATAGTTTGAGCTCTGTGTTTAAGGGTGCTTATGACCCCTAGTTTTAGTGTTGGGTGCTGATAAGAATTTTTGTGTATGTACTGGCCTGTGTGTGTAGGTTTGCGGTAGACTGAGAAGGAGAGACAGCCTGAGGGAAGACGTGTTTGATGAGGAACTGAAGAGAGTTGTTTTTTCTATTTCAATGATGAATTGGATACATTTGTGTTGTTTGTTCAGGTGGCTAAGGAATGTATTTAGAGCTTCACAGCCATGGGGCCAAATGGCAAAAATATCGTCAACGTATCTGAGCTAAATTTTGGGCTTTTGGCATGCTGACTCTAGAGCTCGTTGCTCAAAGTCTTTCATAAAAAGTTAGCAATTGGGGAGAAAATGGTGAGCCCATGGCTGTACCCTCTTTTTGAAGGTAAAAATTGTTTTGCCACACAGAATATCTAGAGCGGAGTACATGGAAAAAGAGAGCCATGATGTCTTATGGAAATATGTTCTGTAGGAGCAAGATAGTATCATTGATCGTGACATTGGTGAAAAGGGAAGTTATGTCAAAGCTGACTAATAAATCTTGGTCGTTGAGTGTAATGTTTTTAATTTTGTTTATGAAATGTAGTGTATTTTTTATGTAGGAAGGGGAATGACCTACCAATTCCTTGAGTGTGGCTACTACTTTTTTTGGCTAAGTGGTAATTTGGACTGTCAATTCCTTCAACAATCAGACGTAGTGGTGTGACTGTTTCATGTATTTTTGGCAGGCCATAAATTCTGGGTGTGCAAGCATAATGAGGTATTATTTTTTTAGTTGTTTCTTCTGGCCATGTGTTAACGGATTTTATTAATTCAGTTGTTTTCTTTTGGATGCATTTCGTGGAGTTGTAGTTTACCATTTGGTAGGTATTGTGGTCCGATACCAAATGGTTCATTTTTTCTATGTAAATTTTCTGATCTAAAACAACAGTGGCATTCCCTTTATCTGCTTTTGTGATTATAATGTCCTGGTTATTTTTTAGGGATTTGTGGGCCAGTTTTTCCATTTTGTTTAGGTTGCTGCTTATCTTTTGTTTGCATTTAGCATACAAGATGTTTCCATACATATTTTTTCAGCTAGATTGGTGAGGAGGGATCTTAAGCCTCTCTCGATATGATAAATGATATAAAGTTTGTTTACTGACTTCAGCACAATGGCGTAGTTCAGACCTTTATCCAGCAGTGAGAGTTCACCTTGGGTGAGATTGTAGTTTGATTTGTTGATAACCAGGCCATGGTCCGATGGTGGTTGGTTGCTCCTAACTTCGTTTGTGGGTGATTGGCTGCTCCTTGTGATGTCGATTTGTGATTGGCTGTTCCTTTCATTATGGCATCCTGATTGTCTTGTGCTTCCATGTTGTTTTAGTGCTTGAAACTTCATTATTAATTTTTCCTTGTTTTTGAGTAATAAGTGCTTGGCCGAGTTGTCTGTGATCTTGTCTAAAATTTCCCAAATTTCTGGATTAGCGTAGCTGGATAGCTCTAATTTTAGTTGTAATCTAGACATGCTTTATTTTATCTGACTTTTGATAATTTGAAAATTTATTTGAATATTTGTTTCAAATTATCAACAATCACATAAAAGTAAGCATGAGACATCATAAAAAGCACTCAACTTAGAGTCCTGGATCAATCAGTAAAGTTCATCCCTTTTCTACTCCCCATTGATTTAGCAAGGGTATTTGATGACATCCTACATCTCTTCCTGTTCTACACCTTAAAACTGATATGGGTTAGCGAAAAACTGTTCACCATAATTGAAGATACATGTGTTAACACATTTATGTACCTTCTAATAAATGGGTTCAAATAGAGTTCACCCATAAGTCCTCTGCTCTTTGTGTTGGTTCTGAGCCATTCTACAAAAAGTTGATACTTCTTATCCAACATTAGGAATAGCATCATTTACATGTATGTAAATGATGTAGTGGTCATCCTTAAAAGTTAATGACTCCCTTTATATATTATTATTCTATCCTGGAATAATTTGCACAAACCAGAAGACTAGCAATCAGAACATAATAAATTTAGTTTAATCCTTTATCCAAGTGTGAGCAAACAAAGTTTGCGCCTGAAAGTATCTTCAGGACTGGGTTAAGGTGGCCCTTCCCTTAATGCATAACATTAGACATATCCGCAAGGAGATGTGTTTTGCATTATAGGAGATACTGAGATAGGAGTGTTGGTAGCTTGCTCCACCTTTGCAACGAGTTGCCCTGGTGTTGTACCACCTTAACCCAGTCCTGAAGATACTTTCAGGCGCAAACTTTGTTTGCTCACACTTGGATAAAGGATTAAACTAAATTTATTATACTCTAACCAAGCGAAAAATAAACTTTTAGCAATCAGAACAGCCAGAACCAAAGTATAGATTTGTGGAAATTGGAATTGTGAAGAAATTCCATTTGGACAACTGAAATAGAAAACTGCTTAATCTCAGGGCTCACTTCTTTTTTTGATTTGATCTTTTCTCCTAACCAAGCAACTAATTCAAAATCCTACAGACTAAGACTTGAAAGTAGGGCCGCTTTCTCTTACAGCCAAAGCATTACTAATAAAAACAATATTTCCTATCCTTCTATATATTATGAATATATCAGATATTACAGATGTAGAAGCAAAACTACTGCTAAAATTTTTTGGAGTGATAGATACAAAAAAGTAAAAAAAATATATATATTTTTTTTAATTCTTCGATTTGAAAACGAAGCAGGAATTTGCCTGCCAGTTTTAAAATTCTGGTATTTGAGTAACATACTCTCTAACATCATTAAAATGCTACAAACCAATCATTTCTATTTAGATTTACTGCATTACTTTACTATGTAATAATATATAATATAAACACCATGTTGAACCTCATTATTACTTTTTTACAGTCTCGCACAGATTCCAACTATAAATTAACCACTGCCCAAGGCTAAATCTATAGACATGCCTTTCTTATTCTCTTCACTTGCTGTACATTTAAGGCACACACATGTGCATTTCTATTCCTCACCTGCCACATTTTCAATCCATGGGATTAGTACATGTTAGCATGCTACAAAATCGAGGAGCAGGGAAATGGGGAGGCTCGGGGTGGACAGGGGTACACAGCGTGAGAAAGGTGGATGTTCCGAGAGAAGGTAAGAGCATGTGTAGAAAGGAAAGGAATGGGATTACCTGGGATCAAGAGGAAACAGTTGGAATTGAAAAGGGTTTTAAAATGAATAAGCAGGAAGAGAAATGGCCGCAGCCGAGCATGGAGAGAGAGAGATCACATTGAGTGGGTGGTATCAGTGGAACTAGCTGTAGATCCAGAAATGAGCTGTTGTGTTTGTATACAAATGCTAGAAGTATAAGAAACAAGGCAGATGAAATGGTTGCATTAATTGCATCTGTTCACTCAAAGATTGTTGGAATAAGTGAGACATGGTTGGAAGAGGACGACATCCTGACAGGAATAGAGATGGAAGGGCATGATTTGTTTCGTGAGAATAGAAGGGGTAAAAAAAAAAGGGGGGGAGTGCTATTGATGATAGAGAAAGAGTTATGTCCATACAAAGTAGAGATGCAAGAGGGAAATAGTGCCAGTGGTTTTGGGGCAGTATGGTGTGAGATAGAGGTGAATGGGATCAAATACATGGTTGGATGTTGTTATAGACCAGTTAATGTGGATGGTGGTGATAACAAAATGTATAATCAAATTACCCAAGCAAATAAAAAAAGGGTGATTGTTATGGACGATTTTAATTATGGCAATATAGACTGGAAAGATGAGATAGCAACTGGAAATAAAGAAAATGAGTTTTTTGAGGGATTACTACCTCAGACAGTATGTAACAGAGGGCACACGAGGATTGAGGGTCTTGGATTTGGTCATCTCATCAGAGAATGTAATTATAAATGAGGTGTCAAATCATCCACCAATTGATGAGAGTGACCATGAGGTGATTACCTGGGTGGTTGCCAGCAGTGTGAGGACGTCTGTGAGAAAAAGGGTATATGTGGAACTACAAGGGGGGGGGGGGGTGATTATGAAGAGCTTAGGAGACAGCTTGCAGGTGTAACATGGAATGAGGAGTTAGCTGGAAAAGAGATCAATGCAGCTTGGGGGATTTTCAAAAACTATCTAGTAGATGCAATGTCTAAATGTATTCCAAGGATGAGAAGGTTCAATAAAGCAG
The DNA here is from genome assembly GCF_054136105.1 of Typopeltis vanoorti. NCBI lineage: Eukaryota > Metazoa > Arthropoda > Arachnida > Uropygi > Thelyphonidae > Typopeltis > Typopeltis vanoorti. The sequence goes on from NC_143571.1 coordinate 7,096,685, forward strand.
GTGTGAGATGGATGAATAAAGAGATTATGCTGGAGGCAGCATAAGAGAAGTGGAAATAACCAATTCCATGAGGTTTACAAAGACCAGGCAAGGAGGGTGACTTGGTTGGTGAGGGTAACTAAAAAGAGGTATGAACAGTGGTTAGCTAATGAAGCCAAAAAGAATCCTAAGGAGTTCTTTCGATATGTAGCCAGCAAAAGAAAGAATGACTATAGAAGGATGACATTGATAGGAGAAAATGGTATAAAGACAGCTGTTGCAGAATGTGTGGTGGAGATACTTAATGAGCAGTTCATAAAGGTCTTTCAGTCTTGTGAATGTGACTACATGGAGAGATTGAGAGCAGTAGATGACGGGGAGGAGAGACTGACTGTAAGTGAGCAAGAGGTATATAGGGAGTTGAGTAAACTAGATGTTAAATTAAGGCTGTGGGACTTGATAATATATCACCATGTATTCTGAAGGAATGTGCCAGGGAGTTGACACCTGCCTTGAGATATTTTTTTTAATACGAGTCTTCCACTCGGTTGAGTTCCTAAAGAGTGGAAGGAAGGCAAGATTGTGCCACTTCATAAAGGAGGTGATCAAACTCAAGCATCAAATTATAAACCTATCTGTGTGTCAGGTGTTATGGTTAAGTTGTTGGATAAGCTTGTGAGAACTAGGATCCAGAGTTGGGTTGACAACAACAATGGTATTATCTTTGATGGACAGCATGGATTTGCTAAAGGGAGGTCATGTTTTAGTAATCTACTTACTTATTACAATAAAGTGACTGCTTCCTTGGACAGAGGAGAAGGATACACAGCAATATACTTAGATTTCGCAATGGCTTTTGATAGCGTACCTCATGATAAATTGATAGTCAAAGTAGAACAGATGGGGTTGGATATTAGATTGGTGCATTGGAGGAGACTGGCTATCCGATAGGTAACAAGTTGTGTATAGGGGAGTGATATCCAGGAAAAGGAAAGTCACTAGTGGAGTGCCTCAGGGGCCTGTTTTAGGGCCATTACTGTTTAACTTGTATATTAAATGATATATGTGAAGATTTGAATGGAGATGTTCAGTTGTTTGCAGATGATGCAAAGTTGGGACGAACCATGAAGAGTAGTGAAGATGTTGTGGCCTTGCAAGAAGACTTGAATAAATTGAGTGATTGGGCATGGAAATGGGGATGTGAGTTCAATATTGCAAAATGTAAGGTTTTAAAATTTGTTTACCAAATTTTAAAACCTTAAAATTTGGTAAAAAAATCTTTGTTTAAAGATGGGATGCAGAATTTATGCTTGGTGAGGATATATTGTTGGAGGTGGAAGAAATAGGAGATCTGTGGGTGATAGTGGATAAGGATCTGAAATTTAGGGGACACATAGCCAAAATTGTGAAGATAACACAAAGGCCTCTGGGAATGATGTGGAGGACACTGACGTGTAGAAGTAGGGAGATTCCTGTTCCACTGTATAAGGATTTGATTAGGCCACACATGGATTATTGTGCCCAGATTTGGTCACCTGGTTTTCGAAAGGATGAAGAGATGTTGGAAAGGGTCCAAAGGCGACTGACTAAGGTGGTTTTAATTTCTGACCTCTGGAATGTCGAGTATGAGGAAAGATTGAGAAGATGCAATTTACAGAGTCTGGTGGACAGGAGCAGGGAAGGATATGATAGAGACCTACAAGTTGGTAAGGGGTTGTTATAAGATCAATGCTGGAGAAGTTCTACAGAAAATAGTGGGAGATCAGGGGAGAACCAGTAGTCATCCCTGGAAACTGTATAAAGAAGGTGTGAGTAGGGGAGTGAGAGACAGGTTTTTCTTGTGCAGAGTTGTAAATGATTGAAATGCCTTGCCTGAAAGTGTGGTGTCTGCAAGTAGTTTGAATGTGTTTAAGGCACGGTACGATGAGCTGTGTGTGTGATAAAAGGACCTCCCAGATGAGTCTTTGACTGCATGAGGTCTTGGGGTAATAATAATAATAATAATATGTAGACTTTAAATGATTGCAGTCTGGGTGACAATGTGTTAGTATGGATGAAGATAAGGCATACACTGTGATATTTTGGGGTTTTTTCAAAGGCATTTGACAGTGTGCCACATGACAAGTTGGTATTTAAGTTGCAACATGGGTTTGGATATCATATTAGTGGGTAGGTTGGTAACTGGCTTTCTGATAGATATCAGAGAGTTGTATTTGAGGGAGCACCATTACAGAGTGGAAAGTTTACAAGTGGAGTTCCAAAGGGTTCAGTAGTGAAACCATTACTATTCAATCTTTATGTTAGTGATATTCACTGGACCACAGAGGGATATAGAATTGCTTGTAGATGATGTGAAGCTTAGACGGGTTATTAATAATAGTGCCAATGTTTGGGCTCTTCAGGAGAATTTTCATGAACAGAAAGGTGGACAAATGAATGGGAATATTATACTAGAATATATAATGGGATAATTATACCAGGAATGTACAATGTTGGTTATGAGAATAGACTGAAGGGCATGCAAACCTTTGAGTTTGGTGGACAGAAAATGAAGGGACAATATGACTGCAACATTTAAGCTGGTGAAAGGAATTTACAGGACTGACACTGGAGAAATTTTTCATATGGTAGAATGGGGGGGGGGAAGAATACAAAGACAAGCAGCCATCCTGAGATGTTACAAAAGAAAGTGGTAAGTAAGAGGGTAAGAAGCAAGCTTTTTGTATGGAGAGTGTGGAATTATTCAAGAGAGTGGTGAAAGTGGAAGGTATATTAGTGTTTATGGAGTGGTACAATAGATTTTGTGTAGTCCAAGATTGTTTTTATTATTAATCCTGACTCCACAGAGATCAGGAATAATAATAATAAATAGTAACAATGGTATCAAACAGTATTCAGTTTCTTCAATCAGGAATAACCACAACTCATAATCGGCATCAGTGGTTCTAACAGGTGCTAAGCTCCCATGACCTTCCAAGTATCCTTGGATTTCATAATCATAATGCTAAGTTATTATGATTATGAAATAATCATAATAACGTAGCTCTAGATACTCGAATTGGCTTAGCAAGCTCAATATTGCGGGAACTTGGCCGTTCAGTAGTATTGAAGCATGAGGGCAAAGCTGGCTGTCTTCAATACAGTCTATGTCCCATCCTCACCTATGGTCATGAGAGTTGGGTAATGACTGAAAGAATGCAGAGACGAATCCAAGCAGCTGAAATGAGGTTCCTTCGAGGGGTTGCGGGGCTGACAAGACTCGACAGAGTCAGAAGCTCTGCAATTCGGGAAACCCTCAATACTCAACCACTGCTTCTCCGTGTTGAGAGATCACAGTTACGTTGGTATGGGCACCTGGTCAGAATGCCACAAGGGAGACTCCCTCAGCAGGCCCTCTTTGCTAAGCCAGAGGATGGGAGGCCATGTGGAAGGCCAAGGACTCGCTGGATAGATTATATCCAAAACCTTGGGTGGACACGTTTGGGAATCCCACCAGAACACCTGAGCTTGGTGGCAGAGGATCGTGACCATTGGAAGTTCCTCTTGCAGCTGTTGCCCCCACAACCCAATTAGGAAAGGCGGGCCTTGAAAATGTATGTATGTATAATGCTAAGTTAAGATAGCTAACATGTAATTATGCTTTGTATGTAAATTGAATATGTTTTCCTGGCTGGTTTGATTATGGGATGAAAAATCCAAGTTTCTGGGAGAAAAAAAAACGCTGCTACTTCTGTAAGAAGTTCTCTAACTCACTTTCAGTTGAAAATCCCTGATAAAGGTTTTCACATCCTAGATGGGATTCAAACCTAGGTCTTTCAAGCCGAAGGGCATCATCAAAACCAACTGAACTACAGAATCTCTGCAACCAAAACTAAGCATTAACAATGATGTTTTATTTCAAAACCTTTTAAAATTACAAGATATTAAGACAAGAGGGATCTTGCCTGAAGAATTGTATGGAAGGCAGACTTCCAGTTAACATCATTAAATGGAGGTGCTGCAGCACTGGAAATTCGGTCTTACATACTGGACACCCTAGAACCCACACATTCTTCACCTGTCATCCTTCAGTAACATCAGAAATAGCTCTCTCTGCAACCTTAAGCATGAATAAAGCCAGTAGAATCATGATATATTATTATTATTATTATTATTACATAACACCTCCAAGAAGTCCAAAGCCTCATCAAGGGAGGGCGCCTACTCAACAATTCTATGTCTTCACCACTAAATCCACAACTACACTGAACCACCATCATCATCTACACCAATGGCATCTACTGCCTACCACCACTAGTATTTTTTGCTGTAAATTGCATTTGTTCTGAAGGCCGGTTTATCTGAACCAACATATATATATATATAATCAGGAAGTTGAAGTGTCACATTCTTTTGCTAAATAACCAAAATTTTGATATAAGAGTAATGTGTAATATAATTCTAAGGAAATTTTACTGTTTAGTAAACAGGTTTCTTTATCTGGAAAGAAAAATATTAGCAGATATCAGATTTCAGGAAAAATGTTTTAAATCCTCTATACTGTGCACCATCTGATGAGGGTGTTTGCTATGAGAGTTTCTTCCTCTTATGTTCATCAAGGTAATTTTACCTACCTGAAGGATAGCCATTACACATATAAACCAGTTGGATAAAGTCAACTTGAGGCAATTGGTATTAAAAGACTAAATAACCAAGCCATTGGCCATCCCTAGTTTCCCCAAGTGTTTTTTCGTAAGTAAATTATGTGAGCTGAGAGAAGAGAAAATGAAAATAGTCTCTGACTATACAGTGAATAAAAAGTGCTGAATCCTTATTTTATTTCCTCTACTATCCCTCCAGAACCCTCATAGCTCAATTAGTTTTGACAAAGCTCTTTGATTGGAAAGACCTAGGTACAAATCCTTTCTAAGAGGGTGTGAAGAACCTTCATCATGGCTTTTCAGTGGAAGATTAGTTAGCCGCTCTCGTATGGACCTGAGTTTTTGGGGAGAAAACCCTGGTTTTCATATTTTCCTGGAGTTCACACACAATTTACAAAACAAGAATATATAGTTAGGTATAAGAAAAGTACCTTATTCTAAAAGTATGGTTGTGAAAGCCAATCTGGACACATTTGGGCCTTAAGGGCCTGTAAGTACCGCAAATTATTATTTTTTTTTTTATCCCTCTGCCATCTTTATCCTTACACTGCTTTAACATTATCTTTTGCTCTCTCATCCAAACTCCTCTAGGTCTATGATAAACACCTCCCACAATTCAAGGCAACATAAATGTTTGAAAGGCTATTTGCTGTGCTATTTGATATATATGGGATACTAGGGAAAATTGAAATGAAGTCATTTGCCACTATATTCAGGTGGCTGATCGTGATGTTACTTTACATGCAAACTTCTGTTTGCTTCAAGCATAAATAAGGATAAGAACAAAATTATAACTTCTTTTCAAGTATAATAGACCTTACTTAAACTGGAAATGGATCAATATAATGCTTGCGTGTGTGTGTGTGTGTGTGTGTAGGGGGGGGGAGAATATGAAAATTTATTATAGAGAAAGAGGTTTTAAAATTGATGGAAGTTTTTTCACTTGACTATGCTACCAATTATATATTTGGTTTAATCCTTTATCCAAGCAAACAAAGTTTGCGCCTGAAGTATTTTCAGGACTGGGGCAACTCATGGCAAAGGTGGTATAACCTCTCATCACGTGCCTTAGTATCCCATAATGCATAGCACATCTCCTTGCAGGCATGTATAATGCATTAAGGGAAGGGTCACCACCCAGACTGGTTTCAACCTTTATTGAGGTGTCATTAGTGGGAGCCTTAGTATCACCACCCAGAGGTGGTGATACTAAGGTGGAAGTAATGGATAAGGTGGAAGTCATAGTTGCCAAAAAGGTGTCACACCTTATTATTAAAATTCTCTGGATTAGAGATAGTTGATGGAGTTACCCCATAAGTTGTCCCAGTCCTGAAAATACTTCAGCTGCAAATTTTGCTTGGTTACACTTGGATAAAGGATTAAACCAAATATATAATTTGTAGGTTTTAAAATTGTAATTATGCCACTGACGTTTTCTGTTATTGAAGTGAAAAACTAACAGGAGAGTTTGACAAAATGTCACAAACATGAATATATCAACATTAATAGGCAAATGTTTAATACATCAGTAGTTGTATTTGTAACTAAAAAAGAAAAATTAATCATTTTCTTTCAGGATTGCATCATATAATCATAATGAGAAATATGACAGGTATGTTATATTCATGTCTACATTATATATGAATAGTAAAAAAACATTCAGATAAGTGAAATTTTAAAGAAAATTATAACATATTTTCTTAGCAGATAATTACCAATCCAGATATTCTCATTATTATCATTATTTTTCTGATCTTCATGGAATCACAAGACATCATGGAAGATAAACACAAAGTCTATCATATCACTCCTTAAAATCAACCACAGTCTGCACATTCACCATTCTCTCTCAGGCAATGCATTCCATGCTCCTACCACTCTTCATGCAAAAAAATTTTACTTCTTAATCTTTTACTCACCACCTCATTTTGAAACTTCCAGGGAATGGCCCCTTGTCCTTGATCCTTTACCTTCATTCATTTTTGAATTTGTGGATTCTACAACCGTGTTAAAATAACTCTTTTTATTATCCTGACATTTCGATCTTCATATCAAGATCATCATCTGGAGTATACATAAATATACAAGACAAGCTGCTTTACATTTCAAACCGTAAGCTAGAGAAACAATGATTATCACATGCTACTCACTGGCATGATCTCTAGTGAAAAAAAATAAAAATAAATAAATAAAAAAAATTACATCAAGCTGGATTTAATTTATGATTACATGAATAAACATTCTTGCTTACAGATGGTTTTCCTTCCAGTAACAGTGATGTCCTATTTCTATTATTACAATTGTTATTTTTGATTTTAAAAAAAAAATTATTTATACATTACAACATAAATAAACATTCTTTCTTATAGATTTTTCCTTTAACAGTAATGTCCTATTTTTTAGTATTAAAGTTGTTATTTTAGATTTAGGATCCTGGATTTTCTACAGTTCCTGTTTATAGTTGTTCTTAGAGAGGAAGGATTCGTGGGACGAATATATGCCTTCCATATGTATGGGATTTTTAGACCATCATTATTTAGATTGGGGTGGTTGATAATGATCTCACAAGCTTCCTTAAATTTGCATTATACCATGTTTTGGTGTGATGTAGACAACTAGTGCTTTTCCAGTCAATTCTATGTAAGGTGTTCAGGGCATGATCAGAAAAGCCAGCTTCACCATAATTATTATATTTGATGTGTCATTTATGTTCTGTCTGATCAGAATTGTGTGTCCTGTTTCTCCTATGTATGGTATATTGCAGGTGCAGTAAATACAGTATACTCCAGGGTGGGCCAGCGGAGGGAGTGGGTCTTTGGATGAGTTGAATAAGCTTTTTAATTTTGCAGGAGGTTTAAAGGTGGCTTTGAGGTTGTATTTTTGTAGTATTCTGTTTATTTTGTCTGATGCCCCTTTAATCTAGGGAATGGTTATAGTTTATTGGTATGAGTTATTGTCCGAAAACATATCAATTAGTTAACTATAACCCAACTAATAGAATAAAAAAGAAAACAGAGAATCTACTTAAGTCAATTACCACGTGGCCAGAAGATACAGTCAAAAACTATTTCCACACCACACTCGTTTCCCAAGAATTTACGGGCTACCGAAAATTCACAAAGAAAACACACCGCTAAAGCCTATAGTCGAAGGGATTAATAGCCCGACTTATTACTTAGCCAAAAAATTAGTGGCAACACTCAAGGAGCTGGTAGGTCATTCCCCCTCCTATATCAAAAACACACAACACTTCATAAACATTATGAAAGACATTACATTAGAAAAAGATGATCTATTAGTCAGGTTTGACGTCTCTGCCCTCTTTACGAATGTCTCAATCAATGACACAATCCTTCTTTTACCGAACAAATTCCCTCTAGATATCATGCCGCTCTTTGCGCATGTATTACGTTCTGGTTATTTTGTATGGCAAAACGCTTTCTACCTACAAAAAGAAGGCACAGCCATGGGCTCGCCATTATCCCTCTCCCCCCTATTACTAACTTTTATATGGAACATTTTGAACAACTTGCTTTAGGTTCCTCCCCTTTAAAACCCACCAAAGTCTGGCTTAGATACGTTGACGATGTTTTTGCGATCTGGTCTCATGGCCGCCAGACACGTTTTTCAGTCTCAATTGCGAACTGTATATACATTTGTGTTGCTTGTTTAGGCTGAAAAACATAACACACTGCCGTTTCTTAATACACTTGTCACACATCCCTCGGGCAATCTTTCCTTCACTGTTTACCGGAAACCGACGCATACTGGCCAATATATATATACACATAAACTTCTACCACCACCCAATCCAAAAACTAGGTGTCATCAATACCCTAAAAAACAGGGATCTGAAGATATGTTCCAGTGAATAGGCACTGAAAAATGAATTTAAAGTGATCAGCAATACTTTTCAAAAAAATGGATACAGCCAAAACACCATTAACAAAATTCTCTACAAGACCTCAATAAAAAACAAAGACAAACCAGACTACAGTAAAACTATAACCATTCCCTACATTAAAGGGACATCAGACAAAATAAACAGAGTACTACAAAAATACAACCTCACAGCCACCTTTAAACCTCCTGCAAAATTAAAAAGTTTACTCAACTCATCCAAAGACCCACTCCCTCCGCTGGCCCACCCTGGAGTATACCGTATTTACTGCACCTGCAACATACCATACATAGGAGAAACAGGGTGCACAATTCCGATCAGACAAAAGAACATAAACGACACATCAAATATAATAATTATGGTGAAGCTGGCCTTTCTGATCATGCCCTGAACACCTTACATAGAATTGACTGGAAAAGCACTAGTTGTCTACATCGCACCAAAACATGATATGAATGCAAATTTAAGGAAACTTGTGAGATCATTATCAACCACCCCAATCTAAACAATAATGATGGTCTAAAAATCCCATACATATGGAAGGCATATATTCGTCCCACGAATCCTTCCTCTCTAAGAACAACTATAAACAGGACTGTAGAAAATTCAGGGTCCTAAATCTAAAATAACAACTTTAATACTAAAAAATAGGACATCACTGTTAAAGGAAAAATCTATAAGAAAGAATATTTATTCATGTTGTAATGTATAAATAATTTTTTTTTTAAAATCAAAAATAACAATTGTAATAATAGAAATAGGACATCACTGTTACTGGAAGGAAAACCATCTGTAAGCAAAAATGTTTATTCATGTAAATCATAAATTAAATTTAGCTTGATGTATTTTTTTTTCCACTAGAGGTCAGTGAGTAGCATGTGATCAAATCATTGTTTCTCTAGCTTACAGTTTTAAATGTAACGCAGCTTCTCTCGTATATTTATGTATGCTCCAGATGATGATGATGATCTTGATATGAAGATCGAAACATTGGGATAATAAAAAGAGTTATTTTAACACGGTTGTAGAATCCATAATTTCAAAAATGAATGCTGATCATCGTGTAACACTAAAAGAAAGGATAATGGTCCTTTCCCTCATTCTACCATATGGAAAAGCCTCCTCAGTGTTAATATAATAACCCTTCAACAGTGTAAATGTATCAATCATATCCCCTTCTGCCTTCTATTCATCAAACTCTGTCTGATGAATAGAAGGCAGAAGCAGTCTGCATACCCTCAGTCTATCCTCATAATCAACATTGGACACAGTTGATATAATTTCTCTTATCTGCATCTGCACTTCTCACAAAGGTTACTTCAAATCTCGGTAACTAGATCTGAGCACAGAAATCTAGATGTGGTCTGATTGAAGTTTTATATAATGGGACCAGCATATTTTTATCTATTATGGTCAATGTTCTCCTCGACATTGTTGCAATTCTCTAAGATATCTTCACAACCTTTGCAATATGTCCTCAGAACTGTAAATCTCTATCCACAATCATCCCAAGATCTCTTTTTTTTCCCTTTGTTTCTTCCAGTGTAACTTCAAGTGAGTATGAAGCATCACATATGTGAATCCCAAACGTTAAAAGTTTACATTTTACTTAAATAAAGAGCCAAAAGGTTTCACTTTGGCAACACAAAATTATTCAAATTGAGTGGATATTGCATCCAACATTATTTCAAAGCTGAATAGAGAAACTACAAGTTTTTATATTTGGCACGAAACAAGAGTTTCGTGCCAAATATAAAAACTATAAAAGTTTCAGCAGATCCAAACGTAAGCCGACCTTTCATGACAGGGGCAACTCGTGGTAAAGGTGGAATAAGCTCCGACCACTTTCCTTAGTATTTCCCATAATGTAAAGCACATCTCCTTGCGATCATGGATGATGCTATACATTATGTGGGGAGGGGTCACCACCCAGACCGGTTTCGATCTTTGTTGAGATCTCATCAGTGGATAGGTTTTCTTACGCTTGGATCTGCCAAAACTTTTATAGTTTCTATATTCTGCACGAAACTCTTGTAGTTTCTCTATTTGGCTTTGAAATAATGTTGGATTCAATATCCACTTAATTTGAATAATTTTGCATCGCTGAAGTGAAGCCTTTTGGCTCTTTATTTCAGTAATTCTTGGTGCCTTTTGTGATGTGACACCTTTTGGCAACTATGATATGGTAAAGTATAACTTCTGCATCACTTTAACCTGGGTATTTACATCTGGGTCTACCTATCTACTCTGATGAGACCTCAACAAAGGTTGAAACCAGTCTGGGTAGTGCCCCCCCCCCCCAATAATATATAGCATCATACATATCCACAAGGAGATGTGGTTTACATTATGGGAAATACTAAGGAAAGTGATCAGAGCTTACTCCACCTTCACCACGAGTTGCACCTGTCATGAAAGGTTTACTTATGCTTGGATTTGCCAAAACTCTTCTAGTTTCTCTATTTAGCTTTGAAATAATGTTGGATTCAATATCCACTTAATTTGAATAGCTTACAATTTGTTGCATTAACATGATATCCCCTTTCGTTTACCCACCTTTCCAGCTTATTCATATCCTCTTGAAGAGGCAAAACATCAACACTATTACTAATAATACTCCCAAGGCTTCACATCATCTGCAAACAACTGAACATCTCCCTGTAGTCTTGTGACAGTATCATTGATATAAAGATTGAACAGCAATGGTCCCAGGACTAGACCCTGTGGAACTCCACTTGTAACCTTTCTACTCCCTCAGTCTGCTCTCCTATATACAGCTCTCTGATAGATATCAGAGAGTCAATCACCAATCCAAACTACTAACCTGATATCTAAACTCATATGATGCAACTTAAAAATCAGTGTCATGTGTCAGAAAAATCAAAAAAAAAAAAAAAAGAAAAAGAAAAGAAAATTTATTCGTTACCCTCATCCACTTCTCTTGGTTGTTGCTCTGTTGTAAAAGGTAACCAGATTACTAAAACAAAAGTGCCCTTTAATAAATCCATACTGGCCTGCATAAATAATATTACCCTTATTTGCCCAATTCTGTATGAGTTCTTATGAATTTCTCCAAAATCTTAACAACTACAGAAAAAATGCAAACATGCCTATATAGTTTGATACCTCCATTTTACCACCACCCTTATGCAATAGTACTATCTTACCCTCCTTTCATTCTTCAGGAACCTATGCCATTACCAGACTTTCACTGAACAGCACAAGTTAATGGCACAGTCATTCTGTAGCACATTTCCTTAAAACATTTTGTATCCTCTCTATTCACCTCTAACACTTCACCACTCATTATCCTTTTAAATAAAGCATGTAGTACCAGGATGGAACACTCTAATAAAACGATCATTAAATAGCTCAACAATGTCATCTGCTTTGGTCACCCAATTCCCATCCAGCAAGATTTCCATTCACTGTCATTTTTCCTTCAACTTGCCACATAATGAAAAAACTCCTTGGGATGCTTCTTGGATTGCAGTTTGGATTATGTAAATCTCCTCTCATATTCTCGTTTTTCGCTTCTTACATTACTAGTCACTCCTGAACCTTATATTCCTCATGCAACTGCTTTTCACCTTCCTCTTTATATGTCTTTCATAATCTCTTTTTCTTCTGAAATTCCCCTTTTATTCCTTTTGTCATCTGTTTGACTCCAAACTGCTTTTTTGTTCTTCACTCAAGGTATAAAATCCATCATTTCTGTCAACAATATTTTCTTGAGTATCTCCCATGTACTAATGATCCCCTCTTCCTTCAAATTCTTTCGTCCATTGTACTGCTGCAAGCTGTTTCTAAGTCTATGATAGTCACTTGCCTTATAATTCCACATAACTTCCTTTCTCCCCTCCCCACCAATGGAGTGGGGGGGGGGGGCAAGTATGTCATGCTATGATCAAATTCAAAATTCTTGATTCTCATGCTGCCCATTACAGTTGTCCCTCAAGAATGCAAAAATTCAGTTCCCTTATTACTGCATGCTGTCTCTTCTCTGCCCAGGAGAGACAGCATGCCTTTAAAACCCCTTTAACAATTGCTTGCTTTGTATTTACCAAAACAATTCCTGCTCATCAACATCTATATTTCCTGCTTTGTAGTAACATCCCACTAAATATCTTGTCTTATAAACATCTCTCTCACATCACATACTCTCAAAGTAATGGAGATGAGAGATCTAGGAGTGATGGTGGACAAGGACCTGAAATTCAGGGACCACATTGCACAAGTTCTGAAGAAAAAAATCATTGGAATAAGTGAAACATGACTGAATGAAGATGATATCGTAACAGGAATAGAAATGGAAGGGTAAAGTATTTTTCATGAGGATAGAAAAGGGCAGGAAGGGAGAGAGAGTGCTGCTGATGATAGCAGGGGAATTGAGTCCACATAAGGTAGACATGAAAGGGGGAAATAGTGGCAATGGTTATGAGGCAGTGTGGTGTAACGTGGAGGTTGAGAGGAAGACATATTTAGTTGGATGTTGCTATAGTCCTGGGAATGTGGAAGGTGGTGATGAAGAAATGTATAAACAACTTGGATTAGTGAATAAAGGAAGGGTAATTATTATGGGTGATTTTAATTATGGCAGTATAAATTGGAATGAAGAGATTGCATTTAGGAATAAAGAAAGTGAATATCTCGAGTTCTTGAGAGATAACTATCTCAGGCAGCATGTAAAGAAAGGCACGTGAGGATCAAGAGTTCTAGATCTCATCATTTCATCACAGGATGTAACTTTTAGAGGGGTTTCACATTTTTCTCCAGTTGGTGAAAGTGATCATGAAGTAATCACCTGTGTTGTGGCCAGTCATATGCAGGCTTTTGCAAGGAAAAGATATATGTGGAATTTATAAGGCTGGTGATTATGACAAGCTTAGGAGACAACTTCGAGCTATAACATGGAATGAGGAGTTGAGCAGTAAGGAAATAAATGCTGCATTGGGAACTTAAAAAGAAATACATAACAGCATCGATGTACGAATGTATCCCAAAGGCCAAAAGGCTAAATAAGGTTGGTGTAAAATGGATGAATGTGGAGTTTAAGCATGAAATCTGGAAAAGAAAGTCCTTTGGAGGAAGTACAAGATGAATAGTGGTAATCAGTCACATGAAGAATATAAAGAACAAGCCAGGAGAGTGACTCAGTTAGTAAGGAAAACAAAAATAGAGTATGAACAGAAATTGGCAAATCAGACTAAGAAAAACCCTAGACAGTTTTTTAGATATGTGGCAAGTAGAAGGAAAAATGATAATGGAAAGATGAAATTAAGGGATGAAAGTGGTAGACTGGTAACTGCTGCAGAAGACATTGTTGAGGTATTCTGTGATCAGTTTATAAGTGTGTTTTATCCTGATCAGGGTGGAATCATGAGGAACTTAAGTGTAGAGGACATAGGAGAGGATAGCTTAATTGTGAGTGAGCAGGAGGTATTTGAGGAAATAAATAACCTTGATGTTAATATGGCGATAGGATTTGATGACATATCACCGTGCATCTTAAGAGAATGTTCCAGGGAACTGGCAGTAGCATTGGCATGCCTGTTTAACAAGAGTTTTGCAACAGCACAAGTTCCAAGGGAGTGGAAGGGAGGGTAAAATTGTTCCACTGCATAAACGCAGTTATAAGGCTGTAGCTTCAAATTATAGACCGGTCTGTATATCTGGAGTTGTTGTGAAGGTCCTGAAGAGATTGGTGAGAAGTAGGATATAGAAATGGGTTGATAACAGTGGTATTCTCTGTGGTTATCAGATGGGGTTATCACTAACTTAAGTGTAACATGATCTGTTACACTTAAGTTAGTGAAACGTAACTGAGGGAGTGTGGACTGCAGAGTTTGGTGGATAGAAGAAGGAGAGGTGATATGATTGAGACTTTTAAACTGTTGAGAGGTGGTTACAGGGTTGACACTGGAGAATTCTTTTGCTTGGTTGAACAGCAGGAAGGAGTCATGACAAGGGGGGGTCATCCTTGGAAGTTACGAAAGGAAACTGTGAGAAAGAGAGTGAGGAGTGGTTTCTTTGCATGGAGGGTGGTTGAACCATGGAATGCATTGCCTGATGGAGTGGTGAGAGCGAGAACGGTCAATGCATTTAATGATAGACTTTGTGTTTCCTATGAGGGATCTCCCTCGATGAGTCTTGATAGACTTTATGTTTCTTAGGAAGGACCTCCCATGATGAGTCTTTTGACTCCATAAAGGCCTGAATAATAATAATAACTTATGTACTATACAAGGGTGACAAATACCTTGGACAGAGGAGATTCATATACAGTGATATACTTGGATTTTGCAAAGGCTTTTGATAGACTACCACGTGACAAGCTCAATTTGTATGTTAATGATATTGGGTTGGGTTCAACTAGCGATATCCAGCTGTTTGCAGATGATGCAAAACTGGGGAGAGCAATGCACAGTCAGGCTGATGTTAATGCCTTACAAGAGGAATTGAGTAGCTTGCATGAATGGGCAGGTAAGTGGAACTGTGAGTTCAATGTTGCCAAGTGTAAGGTTTTGAGATTTGGTAAGCACAAATGGGATGCCAAGTATACACTTGGTAGGGAAACTTTAACAGAAGTAATGGAGATGAGAGATCTAGGAGTGATGGTGGACAAGGACCTGAAATTCAGGGACCACATTGTACAAGTTCTGAAGACATCACATCGAATAATGACATGCAGAAATAGAGAGGTTACGATTCCATTGTGTAAGGCCTTGATCAGGCCTCATATGGATTATTGTGCACAGATTTAGTCGCCAGGTTTTCATGGTGACGAGGATATGTTGGAAAGGGTACAGAAAGATTCACAAAGGTAGTCAGTGGTCTTTTGGAATGTGGAGTACGAGGACAGATTGAGAGAATGTAAGTTGCAGAGCCTTGTGAATAGGAGGAAGAGTGGGGGATATGATTGAGACATATAAACTGGTCAGGGAGTTGTTATCAGGTAGACATGAAAGAGATTTTTCATAGAATTGGAGAGGGAAGTAGAACAAGAGGCCATTGCTGGAAACTGTATAAGGAGGGTGTGAGCAAAGGAGTGAGAAGCAGGTTCTTTTCATGGAGGGTTGTTGGTGAGTGGAATGCATTGCCTGAGTGTGTTGTGGATGCGGACACATTGAATCAGGTTAAGTCTCGGTTGGATGAGCATTGTATGCAATAGTGAGTACCTCCCACGATAAGAGTCTGACTCCATGGAGGTCGGGTAATAAAAACTATGATCACTATCATAATTAAACTAGTAACTATAATTTTCCACTTACATGTATTATACCTGAGAATGTTGCAGAGATCCACTCCAACATAGAAATTGTCAGTTTGTTTATTTGACTGGAAGTAGGTGCATATATTTGTATGCCACTCAAACCAAACTGCTTATTCATTTTCAATTTGAGAGATATAAAAAAAACAATCTTGCATAAAATTTAATAGTGTTATTTATATATCTTTTATGATGTATAATTTCAACTGCTGCTTGACCATAATCTCACCCAGTATTTAAATTTAGGTATTTAAAATTAGACTCTTGTTAGAGTATATCCCACTCATGGGCAAGCACTATTTTGTTGTGCCTAAATTCAAGAAAATATATAAAATTAAAAACCAAAAAAGGGATTTTTGTAGTTGAGAGACAAATTGCCTGTTTTTGCCATCCTCCAAATTTGCTGCTCCTAGATATTGCATTAATTGCTTAATGGGTAATGATGGCCCTATGTAAAATATATTTGTTTGATTCAGTGATTTTTTTTCATCTATTCTCATTTCAGAAAGTCCAAATATATCCCAGTATCTCTGCCCTCCAAGGATATAATTGGGAGGATGTAATGAACCTATTTATCGTTATTGTTATTATTATTATTATTAAGAGAGACCTCCAGGGAGTGAGAGACTCATCGAGGGAGGCCACATACTACACACGCCAGCTATCATACTTATTCTTAAATTCATTCACACTGCTTGCACTCACGACATCCAATGGTAATCCATTCCAATCATGCACCACCCTATGAGAGAAAAATCTAGCCCTCATCCCCTTCTTAGCAGCCTTCATTCTCACCTTCCAGGGATGCCCTCTTGTCCTTTCTCCACCTTCCATAAATTGAAAAATTCCATCAATTGAAATCCTGTATGACCCTTTCAGAAGTTTGTAAGTCTCAATCATATCACCCCTCTTTCTCCTGTTTGCTGGTATCTGCAGTTTACAAATTCTTGATCTCTCTTCATAATCAGTATTCCACAATCCTGATATCATTTTTAACACTCCTTTGCACTCTCTCTCCAATATATCAGTATCACAATGGAAAAAACAGTTTCTTTTTATACTCAGACTTTGCTTTCCATCAACATTTGTGACTATTCTAGCCTGTTGCTTATAACAGTCATAACGGACATCATCCTTATGCATGTGGTATTCCTTCCACATCGTCCTTTTCTTATGAATCTCTTGTTTAATAAGATTACACATCCAGTTGACTCCTACCTTATTTATTCCATTACTTGCCTTATCTGTGTTGTTGGAAAAACTTCCAACAATACAGATAAGGTGTTGATGGACATATATCAAAGAATGCAAAGTAAAGATTAGAGTATCTGAATAGATTTAAAAATCGAGACATAAGTAGAAGACATTAGGAAAAAAAATAAAGAAATGCAGATTCCACTTATTTTTACTTTATTATTTATTTTTCCACTCATGTGTTTCATAAAAATTGTAATTAATTAAAATTTTATTTTATTCATTGAATTTTCATAATGTAGATGGAGTTATTCTCCTGCAGTTTATAGCACATATAAAGTTGTGCACTTGCAATTTAATTGTTGTTCATTTTTGTGTTTATCTCTTTTCTACTGTATTGAAAATGGCCATGAAACATAGCCAAAAATTCTGAAAAAATAAATAATAAATTAAAAATAAGTGGAATCTGTATTTCTTTATTTTTTTTTCCTAATGTCTTCTACCTATGTCTCGATTTTCAAATCTATTCAGATACCCTAGTCTTTACTGTGCATTCTTTGATATATGTCCATCAACACCTTATTTGTACTGTTCGACGTTTTTCCACTTTGTTATACTATAAATTAAAGATACTAAGAAATTGTATACTTGGTTTAATTCTTTATCCAAGTGTAAGCAAAGAAAGTTTGCACCTGGAGTATCTGTGTCACCACCTTTATATCCATTCTCATTTCTTCCAATTTATATTAATGATTCACTTAGCATCCATATAAAGGAAGCAGCTACACCAAATGGCTTTGGTGTAGCTGCTTCCTTTATAATTTGACTTTATAAGAACCCTAATTAATGCTATGATAGGGCAGTTAATTCTGTCTACATAATCTTTTCTGTCTATCAAATTGCACTTGTTCTCTGACCAGTTTATCTAGCTTGTTGGTATTAAAATCCCAGCTTTCCAGGAGGAAAATCCTTGCCATCTCTCTCTCTTTGTGAAACCAGAGAATGTACTTTATGTGAAAAGTCCATCCAAGGAAGTTGTCCTAGACAGGATTTGAACCTATATTCTTCCTAGTTACAAAGATAGTATTTACTTAATATTTAACAACCTTCCTTACAAACCTTTCCCTAATTACCATACTCATATTAATGGAATTTAATAAAAGCATTCATGGAAAAACTTTATTACCATTTGTTATTAAGTAAAATAATAAAAAAATAGTAAGGAAGGACTATTTTTGCAAAATTAAAAACAAACAAAAAGAAATACTTCTGTGAAAAAATGCAGTTTTTCAGAAAAGAAATATTTACCTATGACTTCTCCGTTACTTCCACCTTAGTATCACCACCTCTGGGTCTGGCTCTCACTGATGAGACCTCAATAAAGGTCAAAACCAGTATAGGTAGTGATCCTTCCTTTAATGCGTAGTAGTATACATATCTGCAAGGTATACATAAATAATAAGGCAAGTGATGAGAACTTATACCAACTTTACTACGAGTTGCCCCAGTCCCGAAAGTACTTCAGGCGCAAACTTTGTTTGCTTACACTTGGATAAAAGATAAAACCCAATATATAACTAGTAGCATAGCCAAGTGAAAAAACTTCCATAAATCCATGGAAGTGTAATAATAATAACGATTTTCAATTTTTCACTTTTTAGTGTTGCTTCTTTCAATAATCCTTTAATATCATTTCATATACTGAACTTATCACTTGTACCTACTAGAATTACCATCTCTTTTACTTTTTTATTTTTTAATTGCATTTCTTATGGTTTTGATTTTTGCTTTGAGAAAACTCAAAATAATAACTCTGTCTTACTGTATTTGCCATGCCAAATAATATTCTTATTTTTATAATTGATTTTACCTGCCTGATTATCATTATGCAACATCTTAGCTGATTCACTCCTTTGTTATTTCTCATTCTGCTGTGTAGCTTATCAGTTACCAAATGGATCACTGTATCAGTTTCTGAATGGGAAAGATATGAGCAATGCATGGGAAGTTGTGATAAAATGCTTAAATAAGGAGCATGAATGTGTTCCTAGAGTATGAAGAACAATTAGGGCAGGAGTGAAATGGATGTCAGTCTCATTAGTCAAGAGATCCATAAGAAGATGATGTGGAAGTAATATGAGAATCAAAGTCAGAAGAGTTATGAAATATACAAAGCACAGGCCAGAGTTTTGAGTATCATATGTAAAGCTAAATTGAAGTACTTAAAGAAATTGACTGTGCAGGGTAAAGGCAGTCCAAAAGAATTTTATCGTTATGTCACAAGTAAAAGAATGAATGTGTAAAAATAACTTTACTGAAGAGATGGTATCCCTGTGTCAGAAGCTGATAAGATTACTCAAATCATAAGTGCTCACTTCACTAACACCTATCAACCAGGTATATGTAACATGGCACAAAGTGCTACCACTACATTGGATGAAGAGATAGAGGTTCATGAGAATGAGTTTCAAGAGTTGTTGCATAACCTGGATAAGAATTCGACAGTAGAAAAAGATGAGATATCAGCATGCATACATGTTAAAGAAATGTTCAGCCAAATTGGCTAAGCCTTTCACATGTTTGTATAACTTGAGTCTCAGCTCAGGAAAGATACCACAGGAATGCAAAGAATGTATGCTTAGTTTCATTGTACAAGGGTGGTGCAAAAACTGATGTGTCTACTACTGACTTATCAATATCTCTGGAATAGTGGTAAAGATTTTAGAGAAGTTGGTAAAAACTTGTATACAGAAACAGGTTGACGGACAAGCTATATGTAGCAAGGAATAGCATGGGTTCACTAACGGGAAGTGATGTTTTATCAATTTATTCATATTTTATAATAACGTTACAACTGAGTTGAATAAAGGAAGTGGATACAGTTGGATACCGTTGGACTTTTATTATTATTATTATTACATATCACCTCCAAGGAGTCCAAAGACTCATCGAGGGAGGGCACCTACTCTATAACTCTCCGTCTCCACCATGCAATCCACCAACTACAGCAAACTGCATCATCTACATCTGCATCTACTGCAGATGTAGATGATGAAGATACATCTGCATCTACTTCCCACCTCCACCACCGCTAGCATTTTCACAGACAGTCACAGACATCCATGCCCATGGCAGGATTCAAATCTGCAGCCTTTTGGTCGGAGAGCAGATACGTCAGCCACTTGGCCAACCAGGTCGACGAAGGGTGTACAAAGGCATTTGATAGAATACCACATGAAAGGCTTTTGAATTAGCTAGAGAATATGAGACTGGGATATAAACTCTTAACTTGGATAAGTGATTGGTTGACAGACTTGTATCATTAATCAGGGATGATACTGATATCCAGCACTTACAGAATGATTTTCAGAGGCTAGAAACATGGGCAAAATATAATTGCTGTCAATTCAATGTTTATTATTATTATTATTATTATTCAGGCCTCCATGGAGTCAAAAGACTCATCATGGGAGGTCCTTCCTAAGAAACATAAAGTCTATCAAGACTCATCGAGGGGAGGTCCCCCCCCCCCCCAAGAAACACAAAGTCTATCATACCACTCCTTGAACTCATTGACCGTTCTCGCTCTCACCACTCCATCAGGCAATGCATTCCATGGTTCATCCACCCTCCATGCAAAGAAACCACTCCTCACCCTCTTTCTTACAGTTTCCTTTCGTAACTTCCAGGGATGGCCCCTTGTCATGACTCCTTCCCGCTGTTCAACCAAGCGAAAGAACTCCCCAGTGTCAACCTTGTAACCATCTCTCAACAGTTTAAAAGTCTCAATCATATCACCCTCCTTCTTCTATCCACCAAACTCTGCAGTCTACACTCCCTCATCCGATCCTCAAGACTAGCATTGTACAGTCCTGACACTATCTTTGTTATCTGCCTTTGTACCCTTTCCACAGTTAATTTATCCCCTTCAAATCCAATGTTGGTCTGTATAATATTATGCACTTTGTCGTAATGAGATTTTCAGTAGCAGAATGTATTGGTGGGATTATGCTACAAGAAACTGATGAGGCTAGGGATTTTAGAGTTATGGTGGATAGGAGTTTTGCAAATTGCAAATACAACCCAAAGGATAATTGTAATACTGAAACAAACATTGTCATGTAAGGATAAGGAAGTCATTCTGCCTCTTTACAAGGCCTTTATACAATCACACCTGGACTGTTCACAGATTTTGTCTTTTGGGTTCTTCTTTATCTTCTCCAAAGATAAAGAAGCTATGGGAACATTTTAAAGAAGAGTTACAAAGATTATATCGAGATTATGGAAAGTAGATTAAGAACAGATTGAGAGTATGTGGACTGCAGACATCAGAAAACAGTAGAAAGAGGGGTAATATCATGGAGCTCTATAAACTTCTGAATGGGTGTTATAAGTTATTGTCTGATAATTTTTTTGTTATATATGGTAGGTGGGGAGAGGACCGGGGTCCCATCCATGGAAGTTAAGTTTGTATGCAGTTAAGAAAGTGGTGAAAGCTAAATTTTTAATCACAGAAATGTGAATGAATGAAACAGTACCTTTTGATTTGGTAAGTACGTACTAGCATGAATGAATTTAAGAGCATGTATGACGGCTGGTGTGAGTGTGGTGCATGGCCTCCCTCAATGATTCCTTGAGGTCTCAAATAATAATAATATCTTTTTTATCCTTACTATGGTCTTTTAAATGCCTCTGAATTCTGTAATTATTGTGTCCTCTCTCTACTAATCTGTTTTAATTTTGCGATTTTGGATGTTAATTTATTTTCAGTGCTCTTAAGCTTCCCTTCAGCATGGCAGGCCTTGTTGTTCTCATTTCACTGTTCTTGTTAGTGTTCTGTTTTGTTGCTGCATGCCTGATTCTTGTATGATTTGGCCATTTTACAACATTATTATTTTTTAATATAGCATTATTTCAAAAAAAAAAAAAAGTTATGAAAACACTAGATACTATAAAAACATGAAAATTAGCACTAATATAGTATAGAACACTAATTTCTAAGAAAAACACAACAAAACAGATAAAACTCACCTATTTTTTCATGAGTGCTAAATGAACCAGTTACTCATGATGACTAGTGTAAATATCCTTTACTAATTATATTACATTCGCTGGCGTTTTGCTTTATTTATTATTATTAAAATATCATTTTTATGGGATCAAACGCGTCTTCCAAGTCAATTGCCAAAGAATGAAAGGTTTATTAAATTTCACTGCATTTTCTATTATCTGTCTTATTATAATAAAACTTTTATTATATTAATATATATGGCAGGGAAGACTCAGTGAAAAATGCAGGTTGGACCAGTAGTGTGAAACAGTGTTCTCTGTGTGGTCCACTTCTGTTTATTTTGTATATCACTGATATGGATCAGGGTCAGTTGAAAAGTACATAAGGAGTGGAACAAGAGCAGCAAGAGTTTCTCCTTCACATAAAGGAGGCTCCAAAACAGAGGAGATAAATTATAGACTGCTAAGTATTCAGAAGAGTGGTAGTTTAGTATTGGGAAAGTTTCTGAAGGCAGAATTCAACAATGGAGGAGGATACCTTTTAAAAGGCATACCTTGTAAAAGGTATGCTTTTTTAAGTGATTTCTCGCTTCCTATAATGAAGTGACCATTAATTTACATAAAAGAAATGATAAAGCATGATGTTTCTGGAGTTTGCAAAGGCATTTGACATGGTATTGCATGATAAATTCACCTCCCTCTCACTCTCTCTCTCTCTCTCTCATTTTGATAATATCTATGTAGAACACTTAGAAAACCCAGCACCCATTATACCACTCGAAAACCACTGGTTTACTTGCACTATGTTGGTGATGCATTTCCTGTTTGGCCAAATGGTCAAGATGCATTAGATACATTTTTATTGCATTTACATCACAAATCCACTTCATAAAAGTCCACTTTATGCGGACTTTTTCAATTGAAGGTGAGTTAGCCTATCTCATTCGAAGGTGGCAGGGTTTTTTCTCCCAGAAACTTGGTTTTTCATCCCACATACAGAAAAATCGGCCCTTCAGAACACACACAATTTACAGACAAAAAATACTAGCTGTGGTGGTGGTGGTTGTGGGAAGTAGATGGCGTTGATGTAGGTGATTGGTATTAGAGATTCGGTGTAATGGTGTAGACGGAGAGTTGTACAATAGGTGTCCTCCCGCAATGAGTCTTCGGACTCCTTGGAGGTGTCACAAATAATAATAATAATGGAAAGGAATCTAATAACTGTCTGCCCTTCCTAGATAACACTAATATCAAATTATTAGTTTTATAGAAAACCTTCACATACTGAAAGACATCTTAACAAACAATCACACTGTTATCCAGCTCAGCAATATGGTATCCTAAAAAACATTAATACACACACACACACAGAGCTACCAGTGTTCTTATCACTGAACTCATCTACCTTCCTATCTTCACCACACTTTTTTTAACCAATGGCTATAATCCGAAGAAAATACTAAATGTCTCCTCCCCTCAAATTCTCTACCTTCCCTAATACACAAGACCACAGCAAAATTGTGAATAAATATCAGCTCCAAACCACATTTAAAACATATAACAAACTGGCAATTCTCATTCATTACCTAAAAACTCTTCTTTTTCACATCCAGGAGTATATGAAGTGCATTGTACTTGTGACCTGGCTAACTATAGATAGACAGGAAGATCTCTTGTCATCTGTCTGAAAGAACATAAGAAATACATTTGGCACCATCATTATGGCAAGTAGGGATTAGCAGATCATGTCATGGATGCAGGATCAGATGGAAGAAAGCAAAAGTGCTACACAGAAGTCACAAGCCAGAGAGTTCTGTTTGAAATCAGGTATGGCTGTATAGCTTTACCAAAAATCTGGGAGACAATAATTTTAAAATGAAATTAATACTTGTTAAACTCTCTCTTTATCTAACAATAGATGGTGCCAATTAGGACTCTAGTTCTTTGTGTTGCTATTACAATTTTAAACTGTTCCCACTATTAAGTAATTGTTGATGTTTATGTACTGTGACAAACTGTTTGTGCTCTGAAGATGCTCAGTATAAAACCAGTGTAATATCAGCAAGTAAGTAAATAAATATATTATTTATTTTCTTATTATTGTCTTGTGTCATGAATTATAACAATTTATTATATTATAGCAATTATAACATAAAACCTTTAGCATGAACTGCCAACATAATAAGTCTTTCTCTTTGTTTGATACTGCATGAAATTTAATACATGAAATCTAATATGTAAATTGGAGCAAATGAAATTGTATATCAAGCTGGTGATATGGGTAATAGGATAGCTTAATAGATAGTAATCAAAAGGCAGTATATGTAGAATTATGGAAGAAGGAAGGAAGACAAGTAGCATGCCACAGTGCTCTTTACTTGGACTACTACTTAGCTCTTACATTAATGATATTCTGGATGGCTTGAGAGAGAGAGAGAGAGACTATTCAGTTGCTTACTGATGATGTTGAAAGAAAATGCAATAATTAATAAAGGTGGTGTAGAGATCCTACAGTATGATTTAAATAGATTGATAATGCAGACAAAGTCTGGTTCAATTTTGATTTTATTTTTTTTTTGTGAATCCCACTAACAAAATAAACCTATAGTACATTAGTATTATCATTGGCTAAGGGCAGGCAGCTGAGGATTATATAATCTAGTAGCTCTGCTTTAGAGACTGAACATATTATTATTATTATTATTATTTCCCAAGACCTCATGGAGTCAAAGACTCATGTGGGAGGTCCTTTGATCACACACACATCTCATCATACCGTGTCTTAAACACACTCAAACTCCTTGCAGACACCACACTCTCAGGCAAGGCATTCCAATCATTCACAACTCTTCATGAAAAAAACCTGCCTCTCACTCCCCTGCTCACACCCTCTTTATACAGTTTCCTGGGAAGACCTCTGGTTCTCCCCTGATTTCCCACTATTTTCTGTACAACTTCTTCAGCATTGATCCTATAACAACCCCTTACAAACTTGTAGGTCTCTATCATATCTCCCCCTCTTCCTCCTGTCCACCAGACTGCAAATTACATCTTCTCAATCTTTCCTCACACTCGATATTCCAGAGGTTAGAAACTACCTTAGTCAGTCACCTTTGGACCCTTTCCAACATCTCTTCATCCTTCTGAAAACCTGGTGACCAAATCTGGGCTCAATAGTCCATGTGTGGCCTAATCAAAGCCTTATACAATGGAACAAGAATTTCATCACTCAGTGTAAGAAATTTCATCTCACATATTATTGGAGGTCTGAAGTGCAATGAAAAGTTCCATATTTGTTGTATAGAGTAGAGCTTCTGGATTATGTAAAAAGTTTTTAAAAAAAAATAAACATTTTAAATCCTTAGCACACCCTTGGTACTAGTTTGGTAACAAGGTACTAAACCCTTGGTACTAAATGATGGGATGCAAAGTATACACTTGGTTGGGAGACTTTAAAGTAGCTAGAGGAGATGAGAGATATTGGAGTGGTGCTAGAACCTGAAATTCAGGGGCCACATCGCACAAGTTGTGAAGATGTCACATGGTTTCACTGACTGAGTTTATTCTCTCCAAAATCATTTGAATAAGTGAAATATGGTTGAATGAAGATATTCTAACTGGGATAGAAATGGAAGGATACAGTATTTTTTGCAAGGATAGAAAGGACAAGAAGAGAAGTGGAGTGCTGCTGATGATAGCAGGGGAATTATGTCCACTTAGGTTGGCATGAAAAAGGGAAATAGTGGCAAATGGTTATGAAGCTGTGGTGTGAAGTGTAGGTTGACAGGAAGACATATTTCATTGGATATTGCTATAGACCAAGGAATATGGAGGGTGGTGATGAAGAAATATATGGACAACTTGGATTAGTGATCAAAGGAAGAGTAATTATATGGGCTGGGCGACTTTAATTATGGTGATATCGATTGGAATGAAGAGACAGCATTTAGGAATAAGAAAAATGAATTACTTGAGTTCTTGGGAGATAACCATCTCAGGCAGCATGTAAAGGAGGGCATGCAAGGATTGAGAGTTTTAGATCTGATCATTACATCACAGGATGTAATTTTGAGTGTGGTTTTGCACTTTCCTCCAGTTGGTGAGAGTGATCATTAAGTGATCACTTGGGTTGTGTCTAGCCATATGAAGACTGCTCTGATGTGGAATTACAAGGCTGGTGATTATGAAAAGCTTAGGAGACAGCTTGGAGTTCTAGCATAGAATGAGGAGTTGAGCAGTAAGGAAATAAATGCTGCCTGGGAATTGACAAAGAAATACATAACAACATCAATGTGTTAATGTATCCCAAGGGTCAAAAGGCTGAATAAGGTAGGGATAAAATAGATGAATGAGGGGATTAAGCATGAAATCTGGAAGAACAAGACATTTTGGAGGCAGTACAAAATGAATAATGGTAATAATCAGTTACATATCTGAAAAACCCCAGAAAGTTTTTTAGAAATGTGACAAGTAGAAGGAAGAATGGTTATGGTAAAATGATGTTAATGGATGAAAATGGTCATATGCATCTCCCTTGTCCAAGGCGACAAATACCTTGCACAAGGGAGATGCATATACACAGGTGTACTTTGATTTTGCAAAAGCTTTTGATAGACTGCCACATGACAAATTGTTTAATAAATTGAAACAGATGTGATTGGATAACAGACTTCTGAGTTGGATCAGTGACTGGCTATCAGATAGATATCAGAAAGTTGTATATGGCAGTGCAGTATCCCAAAAGAGGAAGGTACTTGGTGGTGTGCTTAGAGCTCAGTTTTGGGACCATTGTTATTCAATTTGTATATTAATGACATCGGGATGGGTTTAACCCATTATATGCACGAATGATTTTGGTAAAATGATGTTAAGGGATGAAAATGGTTATATGATTATATGTATCAAATGCATCTCCCCTTGTCCAAGGTGACAAATACATTGTCATTGTCAAAAAATAATAAAATTGGCCAAACATTCATTCTATTGTTGTTTTTGTGAATCTTTCTTCCCCACCCCCTTTTATAAAAGGTTATAAACCTATATTAAATCAGAGAGTGTTTGAACTTTGTATCTAATGCTTAATAATAAAAAGACAAGAAAAATGCAAATTTAGTTGACTTCGGTCTTCTTATTGATATTTATTACAATTCATAATAATTTTATTTCCTTTGTAAAAATTTTTATAAGGGAATATAAATTTTTTATTATAATAAAAATTTTAAAAATGTGTTACTCCATAATAATAATAATATATATATATATAATAATATATAATATTACTTTTATTTATTTATTTTTGTGTGTGTGTGTGTGTTTGGGGGGAGAGTATTAGGGGATTATAGGAAAAAATAGTTTTGTGGGAGATTATGAACTTTTTTTTTCTGTTAATTTATATGATGCATGAAATTAATTTTTTGAATAGCTGTAAAACTACACTCATGAGTAATTGAATTAGAGATACCTACTGTGTTGGTAAAATGGTCGCCCTGGTGAATGGAATAGTGGCGTGTGACGGGGATGTCACCTTGTACTGATCGTCTGAGTAATAGTTGAGCACAGAATGGGGAAGACTCGAGATCTCAGAGAATTCAATCGCAGCCAGATAGTAGTTGGAGCCAGACATATGGGGTACTCCATCTCCGAAGTCGTGCAGGCACTGGGCTTTTCACAGGCCACTGTGTCAAAAGTGTACTGTGAGTACATGGAATCAGGTAAAACCACAGCCGCCAGGAAAACCTACTGTGGTGTACATTATGTCGATGAGAGGGGATGGTAACAGCAGATAGACGGGCCACAGTGCCGCAGATCACTCGCCAATTCAATGCTGGACAACAACAATTTGTGAGCAGCCACACCATCCAGAACCATCTCCTCGCTATGGGGTACAGAGGCCACTATCTGACTAGGGTACCTCTGCTCACCGCACGTCACAAGGCACAATGATTAGCATGGGCACAGGAACACTGCCATTGGACCCTCGATGCATGGAAAAAGGTCATCTGGACTGATGAGTCAAGGTACACATTGGTACATGCCAATGGCAGGGTACGAGTGCATCGCCAAGCACATGAAGCGATGGATCCCTCGTGCCAGCAGGGTACATTTCAGGCCAAGGGTGGTATCCTCGTATGGGGACTGTTTACGTGGGACAAAATGGGTCCCCTGGTACATCTACCATTGTCCCTCACTGGCGAACAATACAGGGACCTGTTGTCAGATCATGTGCACCCATTTCTATGCCTACAGCACCTCAGGAGACCTGTACTTACAGCAAGACAATGCATCGGCCCACCTTTCCTGAATTATGACTGAGTGGGTGGATGAACACTCCATGGACATGAGGATGCTTGGATGGCCCTGAGGTCCCCTGACCTCAATTCTATTGAACATATCTGGGATGCTGTTGAGAGAGATTTATGTGCTCTGGACCCTGCTCCGACCAATCTCCGTGCATTGTGGGAGGCTGTGCAGTGGTCATGGATCAGTTTGGCTCCCCAACACTTCCGGTGCCTTGTGGAGTCCATGCCATGCCGCATTGTTGCCATCATCAAGGCGAAAGGGGGTGCTACCCGCTACTAGGCAGGTATCTCTAATTCAACTGCTCATGAGTGTATTAGCTGAAAATGAATCAGTTTTCTGCTTGGGATATGGGGGGGGGGTATTGCCTTATTTCATATCCACCACCGGATCCCTAACAAACTTTTCAGCAGAGAAACATAATTATGGCACTCACTTAATACAAATGCATGTTGGTTTAAAAAACTAAAGGAAACAAGCAAAAATTACAATGTTGGTCTGTATTTGCTATTTTTATTTTTTATTTCATATGATGATACAATGGCCCCAAGCCCTTTGTATTTGCTATAATGCTAATTCAGTAATCATTGATTATCTATCCTGGATATTCACTTTTAGATGTTTATGATTGACAAGAAACGTCTGCATTTTTTTTTTTTTTTAATTTTCTTGTTTTCAGAAGATCTTGTCCTTGTATTTGAAATTTAAAAATAAAATGCAAAAATTAAACTGCCAAAGATTTTAGTCGTGCAATGTTATTATAGGACATTATACATAGCACATTTGTTGTAATAAACTCAAGAAATAAGTAATACTATTTATTTAAGGCTGTATATTTAAGTCTGAATACTAGAGGCCATCATCAGTGGTATTAATTAAAAGGTAGAATGCTAACAATGATTGATTTGAAAAAGTAAGAGCCATGTGGTGTTAGATAGAGAAAAGCAGTCATTCTGATTTAAGTTCAGATGGTGAAGTAAGGCCTCAGTACTTTCTTTAAACAAATGTTCAAATTTATACCGACATTGATGAAGTAAGAGTTGTAGGGAAATATTTTTCACTTTATCTAGAAAATCACGTGGTTCTTTTTTTTTTTTTTTTTTCAAATCTATCCATTGTTTGTATTCTCCTCATAATTAACAACAGTTAATTATGAGGAGATGACCTAGAATATTCAGGCTGAAATACATCATCATCATTGGCTTGACAGCCCTAAGTGTGCCCTGGCCTTCAGAAACTTCTGCCACCCTTCCTTATTCAACGCCAAACTCCCCCAATTTTGACTCCTAAAACCTTAATATTTGCATCACTCCATCTTCCCATCTTAATTTAGGTCTTCCAATTTTTCTTTTTCCTTCTGGCTTAGCAGTAAATACCTTCTTAACTGTTCTATTACTATCCATGTGCATAATGTGTCCAACCTAACTTAATCTATTTATTTTTATGTACTGTACTTAATAACGTCTGGCTCATTAAATAATCTGTATAGTTCATGGTGATATCTTTTCTTCCACACACACCATTCTCTTGTACTGCTCCAAAATATATCTGATAACTCTTTTTTCAAACAGACCTAGCAATCTTTCATCTGCCATTGATAATACCCAATTTTCAGAAGCATAGGTTAACACTGGTCTTACAAGTACAGGTACCTCTCATATAACGCGGATGTTAAGTTCCATAGAAATGCCACGTTAAATAAATCGCGTTATGCGAGACTCAGATTACATAGAAAAAGTAGGGTTAGGTTGCGAAATCGTTTTTTTTTTAATTATATAAACAACAATGACATACCCAACAAAAATATATTTTTATTTAATTCTTGTAATTCATGTTAATTAAAAAAACATATAAACTATGAAACAAATATATAGTACATTCTTATAAAATTACAAATTGTACATATACTTCATTGCACATAATAAAGTGCATATTTTAATCGTCATCACTGTCTTCAAAATGAACATTTCGTAGATGTTCTTTATTTACGAGTGGCCGGAAGTTGTCATCATTTGAAATCTCTGGGACATGATTTGTATAATTCTCATTACATACTTCAGCTGGTTTAGTTATCAAGAAGTCAGTAATACGACCTTGCTTACCACTATGCTGCAATTTTTTATTAAGTTCATAATATGGAGCTAAACAAATATCCAATTGTCTCATGAATTTTCCGGAGCCCTCGTTGAGGGATCGTTATCCATAAAATAACTTACTAACTTTCTTGCCGAGTCCAATCCTTCTGTTAATTTCTTTAAACTGAATTCTTTAACAGATTCATCACAATCAGAATCTTCGACAGAGCTTTCCCTGCCATTTGGTTCGACGTCATCTATTAATTCTACCAGTTCCTTCTAATTTAAATCTATTTCTCCATCAATTAATACACTAATTTCGTTTTCAATCATACCGCAAAAGCCCTCTAAGTGGCATTACTATAAAAATAAAATTTTTACCTAAAAAGCATTACATATTGTATGTAACTCACCATAAAATAAAGTGCTCAGCTTGAGATGAACACACTTATGATTTTTAATGCGCTTTCCTGGCAGAAAACAAAGACAACTTTCAACAATAATTAACACTTTACATGGTAAACAACTGATGTACATGCGTGCTAAAGGGTATATCCCTTAAAATTCGCAACTTATAACTACGTGTGCAATATGGGAAGACACAAATTTAACGAAGATAAAATTTGATTTTTAAGTCGCGCAGTGAAAAACATGAAAAGATAAAGGGTTTCTACAATTTGTTCACTGCGTTATATCGAAACTGCGTTTATAAATACCGCGTTGAATAAGGGTTGCTACAATTTGTAGACCGCGTTATAGCGAAACCGCGTTGTATAAGTACAGCATTATACGAGAGTTACCTGTACTTTATACATTATTAACTTTGTTTTTCTTGAGATCAGATGTGACTTTAGGTGTTTCTTTCCTAAGTCTACAAAAGCATCTATTTGCAGAAAGAATACGTCTCTGAATCTCAGTACTGATATCATTTTCACATTTAATTTTTAATCCCAAGTATATAAAACTATGTACAATTTTAAATTTATGGAAACCAATTTCAATTTGAGAAGGATTATCATCACAAATCATTCTAGTTAATGGAATATACTGATAAGCATAAAAAAACTTGTTTAATACTGACCATATACAAATATTTTAACATTCTTTGCCTACCAGTTTCGCTAGCAAACTGTCTAGCTTTTTCAAGGCGTTGATGGAAAAGTATAAAAAATACTAGTAAATGGAAATTGAAAGGAACATTAAATATGTTATAAACACTCTAGTAGTTAAGGTTGCACGTTCGCACGACAGAGACTGAGTGGACTTATTGTTCTTAATCATTATCACGCATGCATGTTTGTTGTAAACACATAATGTGATTACTAGCTAGCTGAAGTTCAGATGGATTTAGAGAGAAGATGAGGTTTTTCCATGAACTGTTAAGAATAGTACCCTGGTTTCTGTTGAGGTTTCCGCCAGTTTTTAACACTACTTCAGCTTCCTTGAATAAACGATGTCTATAATCGTCGTCTAAATATGGCATGGAGCTATTTTGCCACTCTATCGTGTGGTTAGATGTACAGAAATGATGTGCTAAGCCAGAAGAAATACTTCTGTTGTGGTTTACATCACCGACGTGCTCTCTCTGTCTGATCTCCAAACTCCGTGAAGTTTGTCCAATGTAGGCGAGACCATAGGAGCAAGGAATGTAATATACTCCTGGATATTTTTAGAATGGCACCTTGTCTTTTGATGATCCTAAAAAATGTTTGATGCTGGTGGTTGGTTTGAAGATCACGCTGATGTGGGCTTTTAGTATTCTGGCTATTTGATAAGAAATTGACTTGATGAAGGGAATCACTACAGTAGAAATGTGCTGGGAGTTTGGTTCTTCTTGTCTGGGGTTGTCACCGTATAGATATTTTTTGATGATGTTCGGAGGGTATCCATTTTGTGATAATGTTTTGGCTATTAGTGAGGTTTCAGTCTGTGTATCCTGCTTTTCTGATAAAAACTTACGTGCTCTAATTTTCAACATATGAATAATGCTTAGTTTGTGTGTCTTGTGATGGTTAGAAGTATAATGAAGGTATCTTCCAGTGTCTGTCGGCTTTCTGTAAATAGATAAATTGATACTATTTGATTGTCTTTTTATCAAGATGTCTAGAAAATGCAGATGGTTGTTGTTTTCAACTTCCAGAGTGAATTTTATCTTGTTATGTATGGAGTTGATTTTATTCACAAACGATTTTAGGTTTTCTAAACTATCTTGCCATATAATGAAAATATCATCAACATATCTCCACCATGTAGATGGTCTAGAGGAGATTGTTGAGAGAATTTCTTTTTCTAGTTTTTCCATGAAAAGGTTTGCACGAGATGGTGATAGCGGACTTCCCATTGCTAGGCCTTCTAATTGTTGGCATATGGTGTTATTAACCTTGAAGAAATTAGATTGAAGGCAGTGCGAATATACTTTGTTTTTTCTTGGTTAATCTGCAAATTCATCTTCTTTGCTGCCTTTTGTAAACTGATGAAAGTTTCTTCCCTTGCTTTTCGTGTCCTTCTTATAATATCGGTATCATCTGCATATGCCATAATTTGTACCGACTTGTAGAAAAGAGATCCCCTTGCATTAATACCAGCATCTCTGAAAACCTTTTCGCTATGTTAAACAGTAAGCAAGCTAAGCCATCCCTTGTCGAACACCATTTTTTATATATATTGTATCAGACAACATGTTCTGCATTTTGATCTGACAATGAGTATTTCTCATTGTAGCTTTAACTAAAAACAACATTGATTTTTTGGAAAGTATAATTTATTATATTAATTTTTATTACTAGAAACTCTTTATATTATGAATATTATGCTGTGTTTTCTTGAAGTTAAAAAAAAAAGTGTTTAGAAAGTTATTTTTACTAAAAAAAAATTATATTTTCTTTCATCTGTAGTTAATAGCTGGTAAAATCTACTCACCACAGGCAAGTGTATTTGCCAAGTACTGGTAATAATAATCGTAACTGTAATAATGATACACATTATTACAGTTGTTAATGATAATTATTATTATCATTAACTAATTGTTTTATTTACTGTGTATTTTGTAAAATCTGTAGTTCCTCCATTGCAATAAATAAGATAGATCTATCTATGCTATCATATGCGGCTCTAAAATCTATGTAAAAGTGGTGTGTTTCAATTCCAAATTTGTTACATTTTTTTTCAAGTAATTGGCATATATTAAAAATCTGATCATTTGTAGATCTTCCTTGAGGGAATCCACACTAATAATTAAATGACATTCTCTGTATAGGTATAAAGTCTCTTAAATAGAATGTTAGAGAAAATTTTATAAGTTGTACATAGTAAATTAATTCCTCTATAGTTAGAACATATCATTACATCACCTTTCTTATGTCTGCGCAGTTAGCCTAGTGACTATGCACTTTGCAACCACATGCCTGGGAAAGGAGTGTCTTACGTCCGATTCCCGTCAACGATGTGAGGAGCTTAAGGATCTTCCTCAGCCATAGCCAAGTTAGCCAGTCTTAGGCGTGGACAGCAGGGTTTTCTCCCCAGTTTATCTGGGGTTTTTCATCCCTCAAGCAGGCAAACCGGCCCCATGAACACACACGGATACAGTCGGGAATACTTAAGACAATCCCTCCAGCCATAAGTCTGAATTTTCAGCTATGCTGGCTCCAAGCCATGATAAAAATAGGGGGGATTGAGGTGGTGCTGTACCTCCCTGTAAAAGGGGCTCACGGTTGTTGAATCATTGTATGAAAAATGAATGAACCTTTCTTGTGGATGGCATATGACGCTCAGATTCCATTCGTCTGGAATTGTTTCATTAATCCAGATTTTGTTGATAAGTTGACACAGTGCTTGTATCCTATCCATTCTGGAGGCCTTAATTGTTCTTAAGTTTTTTAATAGCTGCCTCCATTTCTGCATCTGTTGGTACTGATCCAACATCTTTTAGATCTTGGCTCTCTTCCATATCATCTAATTGGCCACATATATTTGAATTCAATAGGTCATCAAAATGCTCTGTCCATATTCTTAGTATTATTTCATTCCCAGTCAAAATTATACCCTCCTGATCCCTACATAACGTTGTTCTAGGCTTGAAATCTTTCTGACTACAATTTAACTTTTGATAGAAAAATCTGCTTTCATTCATATTTCTAAGATGTTTCGATTCCTTAAGTTCATCCTCATAGTGTTTCTTCTTTCTATTCTTATGCACTCTTTTTTTCTTATTTTCTAGCTAAATGATATTCCCCACAGCTTTATGAGTGTGGTTCCTTTGCTGCATTTGTTTATATACCTCATTTTTTAATACAGTCACACGTTCACATTCTGCATCAAACCAATGGTTATACTTGACTCTGACTTTTCCTAATACTATGTCTGGCTGAAATATATGACCTTAAATAAATAGTACTACTTACTTGTTGTGTTTTTCATGTTTATTACATGAAACTTCTCATTGCATAAGTATCTATCCAGTGTGTGCAAACAAAGTTTGCGCCTGAAAGTATCTTCAGGACTGGGGTAAAGTGGTACTTTACCCCAGTTCAATCCTTGGATAAAGGATTAAACTAAATTTATTATAGTCTGACCAAGTGAAAAATAAACATTCAACATCTTTCTCTAAATCCAGAGTAATTTAATAAAAAGGTGGCACTCCGTTTGGCAACTCCTGTAGGTAAAGATGACCTGCCATTGCTTCTGCCTGGTATCTCCACTTGGGCCTGGCTCCCACTGAAGAGACCTCAATAAAGGTCGAAACTAGTCTGAGTAGTGGCCCTTCCCTTAATGCATAACATTATACATATCCACAAGGAGATGTGTTTTGCATTATGGGAGGTACTGAGATAGGAATGTTGGTAGCTTGCTCCACCTTTGCAAGGAGTTGCCCGGTGTTGTACCACTTTACCCCAGTCCTGAAGATACTTTCAGGCAAAACTTTGTTTGCACACACTTGGATAAAGGATTAAACTAAATTTATTATAGTCTGACAAAGTAAAAAATAAACTTTCAACACATCTATTATATTAAACTTTAATCTTGTTCATATTTCTAGCATTCTCAACACATTCCAGCAATGCATTCTCCTCATCTATAGTCCTCCATTAAAATTCTGCTCTTAACCCCACCTTTACCTCACCTTTATACAGCTTTCAGTGATATTGACACTCCTCTCACCCTTCATTCTCTGTATGCTATATATATTCTATATTAATTCAGTAACACACACACACACCACCTTAATCATCCACACCATCTCTTTCCTGCCTACCTGCTAAATTCTTACAATTTACATCTCTTCATTTTCTCCACATAACCAACATTCCAGAATCCTGATATTTAGTTTTGTGTTTCTAGATCATCTCCAGTTTACATCAAAGTGGAAACCAAATTACCATATTTGTGCAAAGAAGTCCATGTGTAGTTTGATCAGTGCATTATACATGATTCATAGTAGCAATAGCATGTGTGTCGTCTTTGCAATGTGTCCTCTGAACATGTCTCACAGATATCACCTATAGACCCAGTTTCACTAATACAATATACAGTCCTACACCCTTTCCACTTCAAAGGAACACATTATATATATTATCTTCATTATCAGGCCTCCATGGAGTCAAAAGACTATTCGTGGGAGTCTTTTGACTCCATGAGATCTTTCTTTTTGACTCATTGAGATCCTTCCTAAGAAACACAAAGTCTATCAAGACTCATCGAGGGGAGGTCCCCCCTCTAAGAAACACAAAGTCTATCATACCACTCCTTAAACTCATTGACCGTTCTCGCTCTCACCACTCCATTAGGCAATGTATTCCATGATTCAACCACTCTCCATGCAAAGAAACCACTCCTCACCCTCTTGCTCACAGTTTCCTTCTGTAACTTCCAGGGATGGCCCCTTGTCATCACTCCTTCCTGCTGTTCAACTAAGCAAAAGAACTCCCCAGTGTCACCCCTATCACCACCTCTCAACAGTTTAAAAGTCTCAATCATATCACCTCTCCTTCTTCTATCCACCAAACTCTGCAGTCCACATTCCCTCAGCCGATCCTCATAACTATCATTGTACAGTCCTGAAACTATATTTGTTATCCTTCTTTGTACCCTTTCCACAGTTAATTTATCCCCTTCAAATCCTGGGGACCAAATCTGAGAACAATAGTCGAAGTGAGGTCTGATCAGGGTCTTATACAACGGAATGATAACCCTTTTATCTCTGTAGGTCAGTGTCCTTCTCATTATTGCAGCACTCCTCTGTGTTACCTTCACCACCTTTGCAATATGTCCCCTAAATTTCAGGTTTCTATCAATTATTAATCCCAGATCTCTTGTCTCCCCTACTTCCTCCAGTATAACTCCTCCCATAGAGTATGCAGTGTCCCATCGATGTTTCCCAAACCTCAAGACCTTACATTTTGCTGCACTAAACTGAGACCCTCATTCATTTGCCCATCTATCTAGCTTATTCAAATCCTCTTGCAGGGCTGCCGCATCTGCACTATTACTAATAATCCTTCCCAGCTTTGCATCATCTGCAAACAACTGAACATCCCCCTGCAATCCACTGACAATGTCATTGATGTAAAGGTTAAATAATATAGGTCCCAGCACTGAGCCCTGTGGGACCCCACTTGTAACCCTCTGCTTCCTTGAAACTGCCCCACCATACACAACTCTCTGATACCTATTGGACAGCCAATCCTGAATCCATTTGACCCATCTGACATCCAGACCCATGTGCTGCAACTTAAATATCAGCTTATCATGTGGCACCCTGTCAAATGCCTTCGCTAAGTCTAAGAAAATGGCAGTATATGCCTTTCCCTCATCTAATGCTCTTGTAACTTTATCATAAAAGGCTAGCATATTGCTAAAACAAGAGCATCCCTTCACATATCCATGTTAACTCTCACAGATAACATTACCCTCATCTGCCCAATGCTGTATACGGTCCTTCACTACTTTCTCCAAGATCTTACTAACTACTAATGACACACAAACTGGTCTATAATTATACACTTCCAGTCTGCTACCACCCTTCTGCAATGGCACTATCTTACCTTCCTTCCATTCCATTGGCACCTTTCCAGTAGCCAGACTTTCATTGAAAAGCCAGGTTAAAGGTGTCAGTTCCCTAGCACATTCTCTCAAAACTTGTGGTGAAATACCATCCAGTCCCACAGCTTTACTGACATCCAGAGTACTCAGTATTTGAAACACACTCTCCTCCTCTACCTCTAAACCTTGAACCTGTCCTATCCCTCTAGCATTAAAACTGACTCCTCCAGGATGAAATACTCCAATAAAGTGGTCATTGAACAATTCTACTATGTCCTCTGCATCAGTCACTCTATTCCCATTTTTATCCCACAATATCATTCTTCCACAGTCAATTCTCCTCCTACTGGCCACATATCTAAAAAATTCCTTAGGATTTTCTTTGGATCTTAGGGCTAATCCCCTCTCATATTTCAGTTTCGTCTTCCTTACCATACTAGTCACTCTTATGAAGTCACTCGGGTCTTTCCAACCAAAGGGTTGGAAAGACCTGAGTTTGATTCCCATCAATGGTGAGGATGGGAATCTGATCTTTATCTGATCTCTTTTGGCCAATGGTGAGTTAGCCGGTCTCATATGGAGGTAGGGGGTTTTTTCACTTGGAAACCCAGGTTTTTCGTTCACAAGAACGGACAAACCGGCTCCATGAACACATGCATCTACAGTCATAGGACATACTGGGAGGCATAGGGCTAACCACCTTATCCTCCAGTTATATTTGCAAGAATAAAACCTCGACACAGTAAAGGTAAGAGAGGAAGGATTAAGAAAGAAAGAAAGAAAGAAAATATTCATTATCCACCCCAACCCAAGCTGAAGTTAAAGAATATCACTGCTCAAATGTCCCTTATTCAACATATTGGAGTGTGATACAGAATCCTAGGTCTTCCTTGATATTCCAAGCAATCTCATTAATACCTTGACCACAACTTCAAAGATATACTAGGCTATACTTTGATAGGCATCTGTCCTTGTTCTTTTTTTCACGGCATGGTTCTATCTTTCTCCAACAGTCTGGAGACTGTATTATTTCAAGATCCTCATTAAACAACCAGATCAAGGGAATCAGCTCCTTAAAACTAATTGGTGATATGTCATTCTGGATTTCTGGATCATGATCAAACATTAGAGAAAATCCAGAAGTGAGGAGCTGAAGCAGTCTTATGACTGTGGAATATTCAGTATGAGAAAGAGAAAATGTACTCTGTTGTAGAGTTGGGCAATTGAAAAGATATGATTGAGACATATAAACCGATGAGAGGAAAGTGATAAGAGAAAATAATTCCTCTGTATCCATCAGATAGATATCAGGAAATGTGATGAAATTCATCAAGACTGGGTCTTCACATGTTATATTCACTATGTAAGGTGGCTGTCCTGAAATTCATTTTCCTTCCTCCTAGTTGTATTATGCAAGGAGGAGAAATACATCTAGGAGCAAGGAAAATAAATTTCATAATTATGAAATCACAGTTTCACATTTGAAAATGCATAATGAACATTCTCTTCTTACTTGCTAATAGTTTGCCTAACATCTTATTGTCATCAAATTCTGCATTTCCAGGCCTATAATAATACTGCATTAAAGATGTTATCCTATCTACTTTCATCTCACCATACCTCATCCTCAACACCACCTCCTTAAAACTAATTGGTGATATGTCATTGTGAATTTCTAGATCATGATCAAACATTAGAGAAAATCCAGACGTGAGGAACTGATGTGTTCCACTCTCTATGCATAATCCTGTTGCTAACCCTACTCCCCTACATCATAATCTGACAATGCATTCTGCTCATTCATCATTGTCCATGTAAAAAATTTCTCTCTCTCTCTCTCTCTCTCCTTCCTCACTATGTGCTTTTACACAATCGGGGATGGCTTCTTGTTCTCCCCCTCTTATCTTCCACTCTCTATGCATAATCCTGTAAATTTATCAACTTAAACATTATCATATCACATCTTTTTTTCCTATTTGCTAAACTAATTTTCACACCCCATCAACTTATTTTTTTCAAACCCCTTCATCCCATGCTATTGTTTATTAGTTGATTATAGTACTTTCCATAAATACCCACCTTATAATTTCACATAAATCCTTCCTGGACCATATACTTTCCCCACTACCACCTCACAAGCAGTACCTCATGATCATTCTCACCAACTTGCAGCAAGTTTGATATCCATTTATAACCACATCCTGTTAGAGCTTCCAACAAATACGCTCTAAATCTTCATGTTGCTACCATCATATGCCTAAGAGAATTATCAAGGGATAATTCTCTAAGAAAGAATATGATGATATTATGCATAAGAATTATACTATGAATAAGAGAGAATATGAGAATATTATGCCTAAGAGAGAATATGCCTTATTCTTAGGAATAAGGCATATTCTCTACTATCATATGCCTTATTCCTAAGAGAATTATCCCTTGTCAACCCAAGAAAGTTACACTCTGTTTGTTCACTTCTTGCATCTTCTTTTCCCTTTTATATCTGTTTCTTATATGAAAGATCATAAAACCTATAACACTAGTGTTATAGGATTTGTATATGTGTAGGCAGATGATTAAGATGAGAAAAGGAATTTGTTGATATGTTCTTGAAAAACTAGAGGTCTCAGTCCTTGGAAAAGCAGTATAGGGAAAATTATTTTAGAGAACAGAGGTAGATGGAATGAAAAAGGATAATAAACTGGTTTGATAAATTTGAAGCTAGCTCTTTAATAAGTTAGCTAGATGAAAGTTAATCTGTAGAAAAGAAAAGGTGGGTAAGATTATGTTCTGAATTACCTGGAAGAACTGACAGCTGTAATGTATTTAGAGTGAGCACAGGGCTGTGGTATTGAGAGAATGATGAAGATTCTATATTCTAATACAAATTGTCCACCTCTTAGATGAAAAATTTATGTTAGATCAATATTAGTAGCAAATACTTTCTTCAGCATCTCTTGTAGATAGACCTATGAAGTTAAGAAAAGTGAAATCCGTTTGAATAATGAAAGCAGGAGTTTTCATGAAAGATGATTTCACTGTCTGAGTCAGTTAAACTATAGAAAATCAATCTTCAGAGATAAATAATCAAGATCAGAGTGACTGTTGGAATCAAGTGTAATAAAGACATTAAAGGAAAGCAACAAAATGCAGCAAGGAAATTTTGAGGCATTCTAGCAGCCTTTACAATGGAATTCTTATCTGACAAATGTACATGTAAAGCTTTTCTTATGGAAGGAATCTTGCACAGTGTCATTTAAATAGTTCAGGTGGTCAGTCATTGTTTAAGGTTCTGTGAAAAATAATAGCAGGTTGTTTTGAATCATATAAGTTGTGGTGGTGCAGATCATTTATGACTGTGTTAAGGCTGAGAGCAATAATGAAGTAGATGTAAAAGTATTTTTTACTTGGATTTTTTTTTTTTTTTTGTAAGATTTTATTGATTTTTGTGAGTTTGTCTTATTTTTAAGTATTTCTGTAGTGAATTGTTTGGTTGTGAATTGTATGTGTTTGTGTTATTTATGCAAATGGCTGAGGAAGGGGTCTAAAATTTTAAAGTGGGACCAGATAATGAAAATTTTATAAGAAAATTTTTGTAAAGGATCTAGAGCACATTCCTTAACAACTGAATATTCTGAAAGACCTGCCTGGAATATTTTCAGATGTACAGTGTCACTGTTAATTTTCATGGTGTTGTTCATGGTATGTGATGATATCGTATATGAAAAAAATAGTTTCCAGGAGGGGAAAAACCCTGCTATCACTTCATCCTTTTGAAACCAGGCAACCAAATCTGTGCAGCGATTGACTAATTCACCTTTGATTGAAGAAGCCCATATAAAAATTCCTCTCATCACGTTGAAAATCAAACTCAGGTCTTTTCCATTCAAAAAATGCATATCACATGCAGACAATATTTGCAACCCACAAACCTTCAATCTATTTTGATAGGGTGCATTCCACAGGTATGACATCATTTTGATCATCACCTCACTATAATGCATACAGTATGATCATAACTTCTAATCAGTGTACTGTTCAACATCCAAGTAATCTTTTGTATTATTTTCCCACTTTTGCAATATGCCTCAACCTTATCTTTATGTTACCACAACACCACCTAAATCTCTGGCTCGACAATTTTTTGCAGTGCACCCCCATCAATATAATACACAGTTTACAATCTTTTTGGTCCAAAATTCATAATCCTACAACTTGCAATAGTGAACTTTTAACTATTATTCTTTGACCACAATGTCAGTTTATCCAAACCATCCTATGAGATCTTTACAATTTGCTATTGCCTTTCACTAATCTTGCTAACAACTGAATATTCTTCCAGTTGGTTACAAGATTATGGAAACACTTACCCACTCACCCAGTCAACTCCTCTTCTGGTAATGTCAGTTGGTTGTGAATTGTATGTGTTTGTGTTATTTATGCAGATGGCTGAGGAAGGGGTCTAAAATTTTCAAGTGGGACCAGATAATGAAAATTTTATAAGAAAATTTTTGTAAAGGAATCTAGAGCACATTCCTCAACAACTAGATATTCTGAAAGACCTGACCCGAGGTCATTCCCCCCCCCCCCACCACCACCATATCACTGATATATAAATTAAACAGCATTGTCTAATTACATATGTTTAGAGAAGAGATTATTGATTATACCCGGCTACGCCAACTGTTTTGATAATTATCAATCCTATCGACTGCTGCAGTTTTGTTATAATGAGGTTTAATCTCTGTAATGATTATTTCTAATTTCCAAGTGTTTTTATTTATATGCACAAAGGCTCACTCCATTTGGTGCAATGACTTTTTTACTGTTTCTTTCAGAATCCAAAAAAAATCACTGACTCAAGACCAAAATACAAAAATTAGACATTTAATAAAACAAAAACAATATTAGTAGCAGCAAGGCTTATACATTGGTCATACATAACTGGTAATTAGCTTACAGAATTAACAATGCATATGAAGGATATTAATTAAAGGCAACTTTAATGAATAACTTCTATATTTCGGCAACGTCACGTTGCCATCTTCAGAAACATAAAAATATGGTATGTGCATGCAGACACTAACAAAAGCAAATGAGGAAGAAGGCAATAAACTAATATTGTTCCTAAAGTCCTAATGGTGCCCTCTGGTGGGCTAATTTTGTTGTCTTGGCCGTTGGGCTGAAAG
The DNA here is from genome assembly GCF_054136105.1 of Typopeltis vanoorti. Lineage (NCBI taxonomy): Eukaryota > Metazoa > Arthropoda > Arachnida > Uropygi > Thelyphonidae > Typopeltis > Typopeltis vanoorti. The sequence goes on from NC_143571.1 coordinate 7,139,275, forward strand.
TTCTCGTAATGTAAGTCTCTACCAAAGACCAACCACTTCCCCTAGACCTACCTGGTGTATACCAGGTCCCTTGCAGCTGCAAATTGTCCTACTTTGGCCAAACAGGCAGGACAGCAAATATCAGGATTTCAGAACACAAAGACTACATCCGGTTTCACCAGTACAGCCACTCTGGGCTGGCAGATCATGCCTTAGATACCCACCATAGAATTCGTTGGAAGAAAACTAAAATAATACACCGCAGCAAGTTTAAATACGAAAGATTATTCAAGGAATCAGCAGCAGCTCTAAAAAACGTTCCAAATCTCAACAAATTTGGGTGCATGAAACTACCCCAAATTTGGGAGACTTACATTACGAGAACTTCAGCCCAACGGCCAAAACAACAAAATTAGCCCACCAGGGTACCATTAGGACTTTAGGAACAATATTAGTTTATTGCCTTCTTCCTCATTTGCTTTTGTTAGTGCCTGCATGCACATACCATATTTTTATGTTTCTGAAGATGGCAACGTGACGTTGCTGAAATATAGAAGTTATTCATTAAAGTTGCCTTTAATTAATATCCTTCATATGCGTTGTTAATTCCGAAAGCTAATTACCAGTTAAAAACAATATTAAATGGTAATCTGTCTGCTTCTGTGCCTTTTGAAATGTCAAGAGCAGTTACATGAGTTCAGCCAAACCTCTTCTTGACTTGTATCCTGAGGTAAGCATTATGGGCTAGAATCTGCTGTAAATATATAGGAAATCTGTTTTGATGGTTGGGTTAATTGGTGGGCCTCCAGCTGGTAAAGAAAAGTTCACTTTTGATGATTTCGTTTTGAGCACTGTTGAATAAACATAATTAGTATAAGCATAAAGAAAGGGCATTTTGGCATCTCAGCTGCTTAAGATTATTTTGATGTATTTCTTATGAAACAAAACAACAGAGAGGGCACATGCAATGTACTATTTCTGGTATATCGGGATCAATTTTCCTAGGTCATCTGGGAAACTGTCAGAGAACAACAATGCTAGAAGATCTGTTTTGTCTTAGGTTGATATTGTGATGCTATCATCTGGATTGAGAGAAAGAGAGAGATAAAAGTTGATGAGAGACCAATGATGAAAAATCCAAAGCCACCCACTGCCATTTAAGCAGTTGGCAAGATTTCTGCAATTTTTCCTTTGAGTGAGATGTAGATCTCTTTTGCAAGTTGAAAGCTTCAGTGTAGGCCAAGTATGAAGCTGGAATTCGTGTCTCAATCAGTGGTAATATGATGAATATTTTTTTTTTTTGGTTTGAATCACAAAAGTCAAGCCCGATTATTTAAGGGGAGGTTCTGCTTAAGTGCAGTAGCTATTCTCTAGAAATCGCACTTTACAGATCAGTACACAATTTTATTGCACAAACATGCACAGCTGTGATGCTCTGATCTCTTGGATGAGAAAATTCATTGATATGTGACAGAAGGAATAGAGACCTGTTGCAGCACTTGTATCTGTTCAGTCAGTATGTGTGGTCTCTGAGATAAGCCATGTAGTTGACATCATTAAATGACACTCATGCTGGTGAAAGCAACTCGCAAACTGTGAGTTGCTTTCACCAGCATGATTGCATTGATTAACTAATATGACAACCTGTAATAACACTTCACTCCAAAGCAAGTAAAATCTAACACAACCCATTTCTAGTATTTTGCACAGATACTCATTCATTTATCATGCATATGGCACGCCTGGCTGGCCGAATAGTTAGCTTATCCGCTAGCCAGCCAAAAGGCTGCAGGTTCAAATCCCGCCGTGGGCATGGATGTTTGTGATTGTCCTTGGAAATACTAGTGGTGGTGGGTGGCGGTAGATGTCAGTGGTGTAGTTGCGGTCAGTTAGTGGATTGAGTGGCAGAGACAGAGCTGTAGAGCAGGTGCCCTCCCTCGATGAGTCTTTGGACTCCCTGGAGGTGTCTAATAATAATAATAATATATACACTTCAAACAAAATTACATAACTACAAAATTAATTGGATCTAAGGCCTTTTAAAATAAACTTACACTTAAGAGATCACCCATCAAGGCCCACAAAAAAATAAAGATCATCGCTCGTTTTACCAACAGAAATCTGAGAGACTCCATTCTTACAGCAAGCAAGAAAACAAAGCTGACAACAACGATCCTAACTGATAAGAAACTCCCAACACCAATCTATATAATGGAACACTGGACTCCATACTTCAAAAATATTCTATACCAGGCAAGGAAGACAAAAACAGAGGAAAAACTACAAGTTCCTGTGGACAAAGAATTCCCAGATATTTTTGAGAAAGAATGAAAACACTCGAGTATACATAATTACAAGTGAATCTGACATACACAGCCTACCAATATAAAACACTAACTTTTCACATCCTTAAGAATAAGATTAGAACTCATTTAAAAACTATATAATGGAGATCTCAAACATAGGCGAACATATCCAGTCAGACAACATAAACTTCAAGGTCTTTGACTCTTTGAAGAAATGGTCAGACAACATTTCCACCAACACCAACTTCACTATCATACACACAAACAAAAGAAGTATTAAAAAACACTGGCTTACATTGATAACACAGCTCAATTATACTATGATAAACATAGATGCGCTAATACTGACCGAAGTTGCAATAAACAACACAGAAATTTACGCATACAACATAAATAATTATCAAACCTACAACTTATGTAGACCAAACAAAAGAGGAGGTGGCATTGTCGCATTTATCAAAGAAAAATACAATGTGACAGAAAAACAAACTCACTTCGAACATGCGGAAACACTAATTTTGGAACTCACAAATAGCCACAATAGTATCAAATACACAATAAGCACAATATACAGACCCCCAGATAATAATCCACTCAGTTTTTTTCACGAGTTAGAAACATGACTAAGCGGCATCGAACTGCGTACAACACACAGGCTCATCCTAATAGGGGACATTAACATAAATACTCTTGACCACTCTTCTTCAACCACTAACACATATCTTGATATACTAAGTCAGTACAACATAAACCCTACCATTAACTTCACAACAAGAGAAGAAATACTCAATAACTCACTAATACAATCATGCATTGATCATATCAACATACGGGCTTCAATCCATACATATACATCATCAGTAATTGATGTAAAAATTGTCAATCACTACTTTGTCTCAACTTCGTTCTATTATGCTTCCTACCCCCACCACCACCACCACTACCACCACAAAAGTCGACCAAACTCGATCATACTAAAGAGCATTGTCGATAACCAAGTAAAAAATACAGACTGGAACTCCCTACTTAAAATAAACGATCCTGTAACATTATACGAGAATTTTCAACTAAAGTTCACAGAAATATACAAAAAAGCAACAAAACCTACACAAACGAGGCGACAAACAGACAGCAATCCATGGATAAATAACGACATGCTGAATAGTATTACTGTAAAAGAAAATCTATGGAAAAAACTTAAAAAGTCACCCAATAACACACATTTACAAACCTTATACAAAAACACAAGAAATGAACTAACAACAAAAATTCGTAGGGCAAAAAGATACTACTACTACTTCCAAAAATTCATGGAATATAATGACAACATTAAGCAAACATGGGCTACACTCACCGAATTAGTAACTCGAAAAAATAAAATTTCAGCACAAGATTTTATTGCAAAATGCTTCGGTCAGGACACAAACCAAGAGGAATTAGCAGACTCATTCAACCTTGCTTTCATAAACAACATCACACAACTCAAAAAAGACAAACTACCAACAATCAACAAAAAACTACCGACACAAAGTCAACAACCAATGATGTATTTTCCACCTATAACAAAATAGGAACTGAAAGAAGCAATCCTACAACTAAAACCAAAGACCACTCCAGGAATAGACAAAATAAGACTCACAGACCTTATAACACACTTTGAACAAATAAATCCAATACTTTTGAAACTCGTGAACATAATATTCGACACAGGCATTATTCCACAGCAACTAAAAACTGCAGTAATTACGCCAATATACAAACACGGCAAAAGAAACGACTCAGAACTACAGACCAATAGCTACACTACCAGTCATCTCAAAAATTCTAGAAAAAATAACACACACCAGACTAGAGAACTATTTACAGAAGTACAACATCATCTCACAAAACCAGTATGGCTTTCAGAAAACAAAAAGCACCATTACTTTATTAGAAGACATCGCCGACACAATAAACAAAGCTCTCGACAAAAACAAGCACACCGTCCTTATACTGCTGGACCTAACCAAAGCATTTGACACACTTGAACATGTACTACTCGCCAAACTATATTCAATAGGTATAAGAGGAACACTGCATACATGGTTCAAGAACTACTTCTCAAACAGAACACAAGTAACAAAAATAGGTACATGTCACAGTCGGAGTATACAAGTAAAACATGGTGTACCTCAAGGTGCCATATTATTACCCACTCTATTCAACATATACATTAACGATGGTTCATAACATATCCATAAGAAGTCAAATATTTCAATACGCAGATGACACAGCACTACTAGCAATCCACACAGACATTAACACAGCTTTCTGCAAAGCACAACAAGACCTAAACGAAATCACAACATACTTCCACCAAAACGCAATTCTAATCAACGGCACCAAAACACAGATGTTGATAATACACAGCCCAAGAATCATATGCCCTGCATAACTATCGATACATTGTCACACATACTACTGCATTAACAACAAAAATACCTGCCAATGTTCCGAAATCAAACCTGTAACACATGCAAAATACCTCGGTCTCTATATAGATTCCCACCCTAAATGGACAAAACATATAGAATACCTACACACACCAACCTCTGGATCATCGCAGCAAAACTCTTCCAAGTTAAAGACATTATTCTACCCAACATAAAAAAACTCCTATATCACAGTATCTGCGAATCCCTACTCAGATACAGAATAACACTCTATGCAAGTACATCAAACAGCCACCTAACAAAATTAGAAACATTACACAGGAAAATCGTGTCAACAGTGATCTGGACACCTTACACGCAACAACCAATATCCAACAAGCACATGGCGATACACAGAATTCTGAGCATTTAAAACCTGAAACGCTACATGACATTAACAAGGAATTACTTCAACATCACCTATCGAAACAACAGAGACACATATCGTATAACACGACCTACAACAACTCTCTACATCCCCACACCTTTCAACAACTCATACGGTTCTTTTGTGAGATCACATCAGATACCCACGCAACTCAACAACCTACCAAGAAAGTTAAAACACGTAGATAACTACAGAACATTAAAAAACGAACTCTGTAAAATATACGAACAAAGTTAAGAAACTATTAACACTAATATACACATCACAAATTACTAGCATCCAATGCCTACATCCCATTCATAAACGGTAGCAACAACACAAATAGTGAAGGTTAAATCCCACTCTCTTCATAAAAGCTAACCCAAGCTTCGAAGTAGGTGGGATTAACTTGCCTCACTCATCTACAAGTAATCCTTATAAGCAAATGCAGAAATTTGTATGTATAATCACTCTTTCTCATACTTTAAAAAATATATATATATATATATCCACTAGACAAGGTGTTCTCAACCTTTTCCAGTGGCGTACCACTATATTTAATTCAAGATATTAGATTTACCAGTAAGGCAGTGGCTCACATACCACCAATGGTATGCGTATCATAGGTTAAGAATTCCTGCATTAGACTAAACACTTTGTTTACACAATAATTAAAGGTTCATAGTCAGTTTCTCTGTTAAGGCCCTTTTTCGAAGATATAAGACTTTCTTCTTCTTTTTCATAGGATCCTTTCTCATCACTCTCATGTAGCACACATTAATTCTTCCTGACTCAATTCTGTCTCCTTTTCCAGTAGAAATAACAGTTAAATCCGGCTTCCTTAAGACATATGAAATTTTCCAATCAGCTTTTCCTCGACCATTCCTTTAGAACGTCAATTGCAATATCTTCATTTATTTACCAATACTTATTGACAGTCTTAACTCCTCCACTTTAAAAAAACTCGCAGTTCTACGATTCCCTTTTCGGAATGTACTATTAATCTTCCAATCAGCGTTTCCTCGAACATTCCTTTAAAACGTCAATTGCAATATGTTCTTTTATTTACTAATACTTATTGACAGTCTCCCACTTTAAAATCTCACAGTTCTACGATTCCTTTTTTGGAATATACTATTAATTTTCCTCCGACTGTCACATAAAAAAAACTATTTTTATTTTCTCAGAACCCAAATATCTGCCGGCCTACATTCTCTTTTTTTCCCGAATGCTCTCTTGTTTTCTCCATTACCTTGATACTGAACGCTCTCTCTGTCAGCTGTCAATCACCCATCAAACTCCTCGGTGAGCATGCGCACTCCATGAAAGGGGCAAGCGAAAAGCTAAGTATAATGGCTGACACGTTGTCTTCTTTAGCGACAAGAGAATGTCTTCATAAAGCACAACACTTAATATTTTAAACCACAATAAAATTTCTGGAAGCAACACAACTATCCAAATCCAGTAAGTACATAATTTTTTTTTTAAATGCTTTACATTTCATCTTGACAAAATAACATCAATAACGGGCACATCGCAAGTGCTTACAATGCATGTTATGAAACCAAAACTAATAAATGTACTGACATAAACAATTTGTAAAAATATTCAGAATTTTTAATTATGATTATTTTTACACATATCTACATCACATGCATTACCCTTAATTCTGCTTCACCATATACTATATTTGATATATATCTGTCATCGATCCTCTTATCCTTGTCTTGAGTTTCATATTATTATTACTATTAGCACCAGACCTATGTGGAGTCAAAGAATTCCCAGCTCATCAAACTATGCTTTAAATGTATTCACCATTCTGCGCTTATCACACTCTCAGATAATGCATTCCGATTACCTACCACTCTCAAAAAAAAAAAAAGAAAAAGAAAAAAAAGAGAGAAGAAAGAAGAAACCTTATTATTCCCCATCTGCTTGCACTATCCTTATACAGCTTACAAGGATGGCCTGGGATTCTCTCTTGTTTCCCCTTCTTGGTTTATGTGTAGCTATGTGTTAAGTGCTTGGTTTTCTAAATGTTCCATATAGAAATTGGCTAGTGGTGGAAAAAAGGGAAAGTCACTGCAGTACCATCTACCTGTTTGTATATTTTTTTCCTTTCTATGAAAACCAACCAGAATAAAGTAAATAATTCAAAAAAATCTGATGGGAAATAGGGCTTAATAAGGTCAAGGGTCTGCCATGGTGGTTATGGTTACTCGCTTATGAACAAATCTCCTGATGGTGTAACATCACCGGATCTAGCAGTCTAAAACTCTGGATCCTTTTTTCATCTGCTATTCTTTGTAATTATCTCCCAGTAGCTGTATAAATTCCATTTCCTTTCTCCTCATTCTTTTTCCTATTTTTAAACTTTCTCTCCATAGTTAGAATCTTCATATTAATTACTTCTCCTGTGCTCATTAAAATAAAATATAGACAAATCAAGGGTATAATTTTCTAGTGAAGTAAATATTCAGATCAGTAAGACAAAATAAGAAAGTTTGCACCTGAAGTATTCCTCACAACCTTTAGATGGAGGATGAATTTCATCATCCAGTGTGAGACCACCATCCTGCTTATTGGAGGCTTGAATTAGCTGGAAAAGGTGTGTGTTTTGTCGAGCAGAGCTTCCAGTCCATGTAAAATAAATAAATATAAAATATATAAAATATACACAGAAATTAATAAAATTCCTTATCCCATGCACAGTACATGTACTAAGACCAGTTGATGTGACTGTTCTCAGTAATGCAGAGCATTGTGGAATTTTTTAACAACCTGTGGTGATGTCAACTGTTCTCAGTTGACAAATAATAGTTATGAAGACATTTCTTGCAGCACTTATGTTTGGTTGTGTCAGTGTACAACATTAACCCCTTAACGTACCAATTAAAAATCAGAAAACAGTCATTTTTCTGCCAATTTTTTGGGCGAGGATGATTTGCTGGATCAAATTCATCATTATTTTTCAAATAATGATGAATTTGTGCAAACGAAATAGCCGATGCGCGCCGTTGGCAACTGTTCTTAGCTGAAAGGAAATAGGCACAAGATTGTCTAGTGTCTATATTCGGTTGTATTTGTATGTGAAACCAAAATTCAAAATCAACTTTGGTGCAATGAACAAAACACGTGTCACAGACATCTTTGTATGTTAAGGGGTTAATGAAAACAAGGATATAAATTTTTATCAGTTATAATAAGAAAAATTTAACAGTTATACTTGGAGTGTGATCACTGCTTTCTCTCACAGTGGCAGCTCTTTGAAAGTTAGCAGCTTACATATGTTATCAGTGGCATTTAATCTTGATCGAAAAACTGGATTTTTGTAATTACTTTGATTGTGTTCAGTAGTTGTAGTATGATAATGTTCTTATTTGGTAATATGTTTCCAAAGTTACAAGTGTTTCATTTTTTATATCTGCTTTGATATTCACATTATCATCAAGCTTATTAAATTTAACTTGCCAAGAAATTATATTCTTGTTTAATCCTTTATCCAAGCATAAGCCAACCAACAAAGTTTGCACATGAGTATCTTCATGACTAGGCTACTTGTATATATAATGCATAGCGATATACACTTCTGAAAGGAAGTTTGCTTTGCATTCTTATTATTATTATGGGAAACTCCAAGGAGTCCTTAGACTCGTCAAGGGAGGCCCTAAACATCATCTCAAGAACTATTCAACATTTGCACAGTATATACTTTGCTTTAAACTCATTCATAGTCAGGCCACGCACAACAAACTCTGGCAATCTGTTCTACTCATTCATCACTCTCCAAGCAAAAAATCTAGTTTTAACACTCTTGCTAACTACACTCTTATTCAGTTTCCATGGATGGTCCCTAGTTCTCCCACCAACGCACCTGTTCTGAAAAATTTTCTCTGAATTAATCTTGTAAAAACCGTGCAGTAATTTGCATGTTTCAATCATATCACCCCTTTCCACCATTTGCTGTAACCCACAAATCTTCAACCTGTTCTCGTATGTTTCATTCCATAAACCTGCTACCATCATGGTCACCTGCCTCTGGATCCTCTCCACCTCCTCCACATCACCAAGAAACCCTGGTGCCCAGATCTGCACATAGTAGTCAAGATGCGGTCTTATCAAGGCGATAAAGAGGAACAATAACCTGCTCGTCGAGGTATTCTTCAGTAACCAAGTGATCTGATGAGCTACTTTAGCCACTTTTGCTATGTGCCCTATAAACTTTAACTCCCTATCCACTAACACTCCCAAGTCTCTGGCTTTGTCAATTTCCTGGAGTACAGTTCTACCAATGTGGCATACCACTAATCTTTTCATCCCAAAATGCATAACCTTATGCTTTGCCACATTTAACTGACATCTATTCTCTTTTGCCCAGTCTGCCAATCTATCCAAATCATCCTGCAAAATTTTGACATCATCTGTATTAACTATTGCTTCACCCAACTTTGCATAATTGGCAAATAACTAAACAGTTGCTCTCAGATCCTTTCCTACATCATTAACGAAAAAATTAAATAGCAGCAGTTCAAGAACAGAATCCCAACACACCACTAGTCACAGGCTCTGTTTTGGACTCTACTACTGAATAAACTACTCTCTGATATATCTCCATCAACCACCCTCCTATCCATCTCACCAACCCTATTATCCATCCCCATGTGATGCAGTTTACTAATCAGAATTCCACGTAGTATCCTGTCAAAGGCATTTGCAAAGTCTATCAGTATCACTGTAAGCTAAAATCTTTATCTAACTCAGCTGTCACTGTATTATAAAACATGTGTAAGTTACTGAGGCATGACCTACCCTTCACAAAACTATTTTGCCCAAATACAATATCCCATTTCCATCTATCCATTCCTGTATTTTGCTCTTATTTCTACTATGTCGACTACAGTTACCTCCCTACCAATGGCATTCCTCAAAATCATTCAGCCATATTATTATTATTATTATTCAGGCCTCCATGGAATCAAAAGACTCATTGCGGGAGGTCCTTCCAAGTAAACACAAAATCTATCAAGACTCATCGTGGGAGGTCCCTCCTAGGAAATACAAAGTATATCATACCACTCCTTAAACTCATTCACCATTCTCGCTCTCACCACTCTATCTGACAATGCATTCCATGGTTCACCCCCACCCCCATGCAAAGAAACACCACTCCTCACCCTCTTGCTCACAGTTTCCTTCTGTAACTTCCAGGGATGGCCCCTTGTCATCACTCCTTCCTGCTGTTCAACTAAGCAAAAGAACTCTCCAGTGTCAACTCTGTCACCACCTCTCAACAGTTTAAAAGTCTCAATCATATCACCTCTCCTTCTATCCACCAAACTCTGCAGTCCACATTCCCTCAGCCGATCCTTATAATTAACATTGTACAGTCCTGAAACTGTCTTTGTTTTCTGCTTTTGTACTCTTTCCACAGTTAATTTATCTCGTTCAAATCCTGGGGACGATATCTCAGAACAGTAATCTAAGTGTGGTCTGATCAAGGTCTTATACAACAGAATGATAACTCTTTTATCTCTGCAAGTCAGCATTCTTCTCATTATTGCAGCAATCCTCTGTGTTACCTTCATCACCTTTGAAATATGTCCACTAAATTTCAGGTTTCTATCAATCATCAACCCCAGATTTCTTATCTTCCCTACTTCCTCCAGTATAGTTCTTCCAATAGAGTATAAACCGTCCCATTGATGTGTCCCAAACCTCAAGACCTTACATTTTGCTGCATTAAACCGACGCCCCTCAGTCATTTGCCCATCTGTCTAGCTTATTCAAATCCTCTTGCAGGGCTACCACATTTGCACTACTACTAATAACCCTTCACAGCTTCACATCATCCACAAACAACTGAATATCCCCCTGCAATCCACTGACAATGTCATTGATATAAAGCTTAAACAATATAGGTCCAGTACTGAGCCCTGTGGGGCCCCACTTGTAACCCTCTATCTCCTTGCCACTGCCTCACCATACACAACTTTGATACCTATCGGACAGCCAATCCTGAATCCAGTTGACCAACCTGATATCCAAACCCATGTGCTGCAACTTAAATATCAGCTTATCATGTCGCACCCTGTCAAATGCCTTTGCTAAATCCAAGGAAATGGCAGTATATGCTTTTCCCTCATCTACTGCTCTTATAAAACTTTATTATAAAAGGCTTTTATAATAAAAGCCTTTTATAATAATCTTGTTTTAGTAAACCATATTACTAAAACAAGAGCTCCCCTTCACAAATCTATGTTGACTCTCACAGATAGCATTACCCTCATCTGCCCAATGCTGCATTCAGTTCCTCACTAATTTCTCCAAGATCTTAACAACAACTGATGACACAAACTGGCCTATAATTATAATAAATTTAGTTTAATCCTTTATCCAAGTGTGAGCAAACAAAGTTTGCGCCTGAAAATATCTTCAGGATGGAATATGGTGTTGTACTACCTTACCGTATTCACCATACCGTATACCTATACCTTACCGTATAACACCATATTCAGTCTTGAAGATATTTTCAAGCTGAAACTTTGTTTGCTTTGTTTGGATAAAGGATTAAACTAAATTTATTAGAGTCTAACGAAGTGAAAAATAAACTTTCAACATCTTTCTCTAAATCCAGAGTAATTTAATAAAGAAAAGGTGGCACACCTTTTGGCAACTCCTATAGATAAAGATGACCTCGCTATTGCTTCTGCCTGGTATCTCCAACTCTGGGCCTGCCTCCCACTGAAGAGACCTCAATGAAGGTCGAAACTAGTCTGGGTAGTAGCCAATCCCTTAATGCATAACATTATACATATCTGCAAGGAAATGTGTTTTGCATTATGGGAGATACTGGGATAGGAGTGTTGGTAGCTTGCTCCACCTTTGCTATGAGTTGCCTGGTGGTGTACTACCTACCCCAGTAAGGTAGTACAACACCATATTCAGTCCTGAAGATATTTTCAGGCACAAACTTTGTTTGCTCACACTTGAATAAAGGATTAAACTAAATTTATTATAGTCTAACCAAGTGAAAAATAAACTTGGCCTATAATTAGACACTTCCAGTCTGCTTCCGCCCTTATGCAATGGCACTGTCTTACTTTCCTTCCATTCCCTGGGCACCTTTCCTGCAGCCAGACTTTTATTGAAAAGCCAGGTCAAAGGAGCTGTTAGTTCTTTAGCACATTTTCTCAAAACTTGTGGTGAGATACCATCCAGTCCCACAGCTTTATTGACTTCCAGAGTAATCAGTATTTGGAACACACTCTCCTCCTATACATTTTTTTCTTTTACTTGCAACATATTGAAAGAACTGTTTGGGATTCTCTTTAGCCTACATTGCTAACTTCCTTTCATAATCTGCTTTTGCCTTTCTTACCATGCCTGTTATCCTTCTGGCCTATGCCTTGTACTGTTCATGTGCCTGCAGGTCACCTGTCTCCTTAAATTCCCTCCACAATTGTTTATTTTTTGTAGCTCTAACTTGATGATGATATTCATCCATTTAACTCCCACTTGATTTACTCTCCTAACTCTAGGTATGCAGTCTGCCATTACTTTCCTCAAACACTCCTTGACCACTTTCCATGCACTATCAACATCCAGCCCTTGCAGCTTTACATGCCATGGCACAGATCCAAGCAATCTCCTAAGTTTGTCATACTTACTAGCCCTATAATTCCACACATATACTGTATCTTAAAACTGAAAATTCCACACATTTGGCTACCTCCCAGATCAAGACCATATGATCACTCTCACCAATTGGTGGCAGTGTGATATATTTATTATAGACAAATTCTCAGATGCAATTACTAGACGAGCACTCTCGAACCTCTAGTATATTCCATTACATGCTGTCTCATATCTCTTAGTAACTGCATAAAATCTATTTCCTTCCTCCCTTGTGTCCTCTCCTCCTTCCAATCTATGTTCCCACAGTTGAAATTCCCCATAATAATTACCTGTCCTCCAGTCATTGAGTCTGTTTTTCAATGCATACTATCTCCATCATGTTTTCCCATCCCCTGCTCTGCAGTAGCATCCAACTGTATATTTTGTTCTGCCAGCCTCAATCACTCACCAGATATCCTCAGATGTACTATTTTCACTGGCCTGCAGTTGAACTTCTACTCTCTTTGGTTGCAGTTCATTGGCTATCATCAATAACACTCTCCCCCCCCATTCTTTTCTCTCTATCCTCCTTGAACACACTGTACTACCCTTCACATTCTATCCCACTAACTATATATCATCTTCTGTTAGCCATGTCTCACTAATGCCAATAACCTTTGGCCAGGATGAACCAACCAATGCCAAAAACGCATCCTGTTTGTTCTGAATGTACACATGCTCCTGGCGTTAATGTACATAAAGTGTAAAAGCCTCTTAGGTCAACCACTATCCTGAAGCTTTATACTAACTATCCCATTCTAGTTTGTTACCAGTGGTACTAACATAGGCATATTATACACATTCTTACACTCGACTGCCTCACTGATGTCTGCATATCCACTCAACAGCTTACCCCCTTCCCTAAAAGCTCTAGTTTTCCTGATTCTGCACATCCACTTTCACTTCATTCAACACTTTTTTTTTCAGTCTCCAAACACCAAATCCATTCAGATGCAAATTCTTCTTATATAAGTCCTTTTGCCCATCATACTCACTCCATACATTCACAAACTCCACACCACTCCTCCTGCATAACCTACACATCATCGAGTCATTCGCTGTTTTAGCCCTCCTTCTCAGCTCTACTCTGTCATGCCACGGCAACAGACTCACTATCTTAACTCTCTCACTCTTTTCTTTTGCTACTTCCAGTAATTCTTTCATGTCCTCTCTCATGCCATACTTTTCTCCTTTTAAATCATTCATTCCAACCACTATGATAATTTCTTTCACCCTACCCTTTTGTGCTCTAATAGCCTAACTAACATCTTTAATTTTCACAACAGGAAAGTACAATTTTGTCAAACTCTCATTGATCACACCTTTTATGAGTGAACTGCTGTACAACACTCACTCCTCGATTTTTCATTCACTCTTGGTTAAGTCCTCATTTTTCTTATCTTTCATTTCTTTCTTTCTGTTATCAGATAATCCACTCGCCAGACATTTTTGCATTCACTCCAGCTTGTGCTTCACCTTATGTACCACTCCGCACAACCGCACTCTCTCTCTCTCTCTCATTGCGGCCAACTCTTCATTCTTTACATCAGTCATACTATTCTTTTGTTCAAAATTTTGCTCTCTCTCTCTTTCTCTCTTTCTTTTCTACATTCTTGCTTTCACAAATTTTCGCTTCTACATTCTTGCTTTTGCTAACTTTCTCTTCTACATTTTTGCATTCTTTCACTCCATCAGTTTCATTTACACCATCTTTTATCTTTTCAATCTGCTTCACATTTATTGACTCATGGTCTAATGATAATATTATTATTATTGTTATTACTTGACACCTCCAGGGAGTCCAAAGACTCATCAAGGGAGGGCATCTACTCTACAACTCTCTATCTAAACAATCCACAATCTACAATGAACGACAACTACACCAACACCATCTACTACCCACCACTACCACTAGTATTTTCACAGACAATCACAAGCATCCAAGCCCATGGCGGGATTCGAACCCACAGCCATTTGGCTGGGTAGCAGATACGCTAACCACTCGGCCAACCAACCTGGCATATATCGCACTTCCTACAAATCCATATCTTCCCTCATCTCCTGCCCATTCTCTCTACAAACACGTCCCTTAAACTCCACCATGCATACATATTACATTCATGACATCGTATCAATTTTGAAAAATCTATTTTGTTAATGCTACTTGATTTTTGTGTTGCTCGCCTATTTAATAAATTATTATTATTATTATTATTATCAACATTTGACCTCCAAGGAGTCAGAGACTCATCGTGGAGGTACTCACTATTGCATGCAATGCTCATCCAACCGCATCTTAAACTGATTCAATGTGTCCACGTCCACAACACACTCAGGCAATGCATTCCACTCACCAACCACCCTCCATGCAAAGAACCTGCTTCTCACTCCTTTGCTCACACCCTCCTTATACAGTTTCCAGCAATGGCCTCTTGTTCTACTCCCCTCTTGCATTCTGTGAAAAATCTCTTCCATGTCTACTTGATAACAACTCCTGACAAGCTTATATGTCTCAATCATATCCCCACTCTTCCTCCTATTCATGAGGCTCTGCAACTTACATTCTCTCAATCTGTCCTTGTACTCTACTTTCTAAAGACCACTAACTACCTTTGTGAATCTTCTCTGTACCCTTTCCAACATATCCTCGTTACCATGAAAACCTGGCGACCAAATCTGTGCACAATAATCCATATGAGGCCTGAGGCCTTATACAATGGAATCATAACCTCTCTATTTCTGCATGTCAGGGTTCTCCACATCATTGCCATTATTTGATGTGATGCCTTTACAACTTCTGCAATGTGGTCCCTGAATTTCAGGTCCTTGTCCACTATCACTCCTAGATCTCTCATTTCCTCTACTTCTGTTAAAGTTCCCCACCAAGTGTATACTTTGCATCCCATCGTTGCTTACCAAATCTGAAAACCTTACACTTACCAACATTGAACTGATAGTTCCACTTACCTACCCATTCATGCAATCTATTCAAGATTGCATGAATATCATTAACATATCATTAACATGATATTGGGTCGGGTTTAACTAGTGATATCCAGCTGTTTGCAGATGATGCAAAACTGGGGCGAGCAATGCACATTAACATCAGCCTGACTGTGCATTGCTCTCTCCAGTTTTGCATCATCCACAAACAGCTGGATATCATAGTTAAACCCGACCCAATGGCCCCAAAATTGACCCTTGCGGCACACCACTAGTGACCTTTCTCTTTCGAGATACTGCACCCCCTTACGTGCTGCCTGAGATAGTTATCTCTCAAGAACTCTAGAAATTCACTTTCCTTATTTCCAAATGCTATCTCTTGATCTTCTACAGAAAACTATCATTATAGATGAATTTAATAAATCATCTATACTGCCATAATGAAAATCACCCATAATAATTACCTTTCCTTTGTTCACTAATCCAAGTTGTTTATATATTTCTTCATCACCACCTTCCACATTCCCAGGCCTATAGCAACATCCAACTAAATATGTCTTCCTCTCAACCTCCACGTGATACAACACTGCCTCATAACCATTGCCACTATTTCCCCCTTTCATGTCTACCTTATGTGGGCTTCATTCCCCTGCTATCATCAGCAGCACTCCCTCCCCTTCCTGCCCTTTCTATCCTCACGAAAAATACTGTACCCTTCCATTTCTATTCCCATTACAATATCAAATATTGAAATAATATCGATATCGAAATATTAAATCTAATAATTTAATAAAGCATGCAGACACACTTCATTCTCCAAAATAAATAGTACAACATTAAAATTCAAGAAATAATGCTGATTATTACTCAAAATACTCTTATCTCTTCTTGAACTCCTTACCAACACTGTATTATAGGATACTAAGACAACCAATGTGAATGTCCTCAGTTTCTACACGTAAGTAGCTTAGTTGGGAAGATACTTCACTTGTAAACTTTGTTTGCTTACCCTTGCATAAAGGAATAAACAAGAATTTAACTTCTTGCCAAGTTTAATTTAATTTCTAACCAAGTGGAAAAATTTTCTACAACTATCATTAAGCTTATCTCTAAATAAGGATAGAAATTTGTTGTATTATTAAATACGATAGGCTGCTGCTTTTATGAATTAATATGACTTCTACAGAAAACTATCATTAAGCGCGCTCATAAATCAAACCGTTATTTCCCATAGGCTCATAGTTATGAACTGGGATTATATTCCTGGAAATAGTTTGTGCTCTAATAACATAATATAATATAAACCTTTTGTATATTCTTTAAAATGATGCTTATTGTAGAATGGAACACCTGAAATTTGGAGCATCAATTCCATCCAGGTGCTGCCATAAAGACTAAAAATGTCATGCTTCTCTTATAATGATGCCTTCTGCTTGTTTAAAGATTTTGTATTCTCAAATTCACTTTTCCTCTTTCCAGATATTTTTGTGGACATAAATATATTATATCTTCAAAAATGTACTGCACGTAATTTTTTTAAACTAAATTAACATTATATTAAGAGTGAAGCATTACAACATTTTGCTTTAATCATGGGCTTCAATTCTGTACCTGTGAATTGATCTGGGCACATTGAGTCAAAGTGATGGGTTTTTTTAAATGCAAATATATATGTACAATATTTTGTGACAAAACTCAATCATTAAATTTTTTTTAAAAAAATGTCAATTCAGTATATTAGAAATCAGTAATCAAACTAATTAAAATGTTTTATTCTCAGTCATGCACTATGATATCAGTCATTCAGCAGCCTTAGGCAGAAGAATATGCATTCCAATCACCCTGCCTATAAGATCTGGCATTTCATATACTCATAATGGAAATTTTTTATGTAAAATTGGGGGATCATAAAGGGAACAGTTTTAAAGTAGGGCTGTACTGTAAACTCATCATACTTCTACAATTAAAGTATGCTTTATGTTTATTTATAATTTATAGAGCTGAATTTAATATTGAAACTTTATTATTATAATTAATTTTAGGTACATTATATAATTTGTATATTACATAATTTAATTTATTTTAATTCTTTTTTTCCTGCAGAGCATTTTCTTCAGAATGTCCAAATAATACTCGCCACAGTGTTGTGGACACAGCTCATGGTATATTCAACCATGCAGGAGGAGTGTTAACCTCAAAGGAGACAGGTGTGACAATAATTATTCCACCAGGGGCAATCTCTGAAGGAGAAGAACATGAAATATATTTCAAAGTTTGCCAAGATACAAATATGTTACCTCCATTAGATAGAGCAAAAGGTGAATTATGCTTTCTAGTTACATGGATATTCATAGTAAATAATTTTGGCAGAAACCTCATACATAAAACATGTTTATCTCATGAACATGTCAGAAAATTGGCATATTAATATTTCAGTAAAGGTAAATATTGAAACAGATTTTTAAATGAAGAAATTAAATTTCTTCATTTAAAAATGTGAAATTTTAAAATGCTCAAAAGAAAAAACAAGTCAATTTCTTATAGATATGTTCCATTGCTAGCCTGGTTGGATGAGTGGTTATTGTACAAGCTATCCAAACAACAGTCTATGCAAAGCCAATTGCAAAACATTCATGGATATGGATATTTTGCAGTGGGATATGATTTTCATCTCGTAATGTGTTTTGAACACTGCCAATCTTATTGATGATCTGAAGTGGCTTCAGGGCTCTAGAGAGCAAACCCATATTTGGCCTCTATAGCAGAGTTTCTGGATTGTGTATAAATAAATAACTTTAAAAAATAAAAAAAAAACATAAAAGGTTTACAACCTTTCATGGGCAGGAGTCATAAAAAATTAGAAACATCCAGTTCAATCATTTATATTGCAGTCCAGATTATCCAGATTACAGTACAATGAAATTACTAAATAAATAATACTTATGCAATTTTTATTAAAGGCTAAATTTTTGGCCTTGTATTCAGGCCATCTTTTGTGCATGATAAGTTTCAGGACCATCCAGGATGGTCTTCAAAATAGTTCAGATGCTTACACTTGGATACAGGATTAAACCAAGAATATAATTTCTTGGTATTATCTTTAATTTATAGCATAACCAAGTGGAAAAACTTCAAACAACTATCTCTGATCCAGAGTATTTTAATAATAAACTGTGACACCTTTTGGCTACTTGTACAGGGTGTTCGGGATAAATTTGACATATTTATAATTAATTATATTTTTCCGTAAGTTACATGTATTAACACACACTTCTCTTCATTTAAAAGTTTGGACCCTTCTTCATTCATATACAAGATGTCAGAAAGGATGGATAGCTGGAACCCACCTGAATCATGGAAGAGAATAACTTGTATCATGATGATTCGTGCCCGCCATCAAAATAAGGATATTACGACTGCTGCCCAATGCTCCCTGAATACAGTAAAAACAATCAGGCATGAACTAGAGACTTGCAATGGTGACTACGAGGATGTAGCAAGAAGAAAGATCCCTAGCAGACGATCTGATTGCGTTCGTACAGCAGAATTCCTCGCAAATCTGCAGGAACAGGTGTTGAAGAACCCTGGCATTGGAATTCGGGCTTTGTTCGTGGAGTTGCTAACTGTAGTCAAGCCCTGGATAACAAGGGTAGCCAATGGTAGGCCGTATGTATGGCAGCAGGATTCGGCCCCTTGCCACACCTCTGGGAAAAGTCAAAAATGGTTGTCTGAAAATTTCTACGACTTCACCAGTCCAAATGTTTGGCCTCCAAACTCCCCAGACCTTAACCCCATGGATTATTTTGTATGGGGCGCAGTTGAAAAAGACACCAATCGCACTTCCAGTAATACAAAAGCCCAGTTAATGGATAAAATTAAAACAGTTTTTGCGGCCCTTCCCAGGGAGACTGTAGCATCAGCTTGTTCGAGGTTCCGAAGCAGAATTGAAGCTGTGATCGATGCTAATGGTGGTTATTTTGAGTAAATCTTGTTGATAGTATTGTAATTAACTCTGCCTGTAATGTTTTTTTGTCAATTCATTAAATTTAATAGATACAAAGAAGATTTTCTTTTTCCTTGCGAAACTGTCAAATTTATCCCGAACACCCTGTATATTAAAATATGATTTCTGCATTGCTTATCAGTGGGTCTAGCTGCCACTGATGAGATCTCAATAAATGTTGAAACTGATCTGGGCAGTGACCCTTCTCATAAAGCATTACTTGTATTATCCCAAATACTTGCCTTAGTATCCCAAATTGCATTATTTGGGATACTAAGGCAAGTGATGTGAAGTCATTAGCTTCTTTATACGAGTTGTCCCAGTCCTGAAAATAGTTCAGCACAAACTTGTTTGCTTACATTTGGATAAAGGATTAAACCATGAATATTATTTCTAGGTATCTTTAATTTATAGTATAACCAATTGGCATAATATAGTTTTATTATACCTGTTATTATAGATATGCATCGTTGTATGTGTTTACAGGTTCCTTCAATTTGAAACAGTCAATATATTTCTTAATACTTGAATGGTATGCCATAGAATTTTAGTAATTAGTTTTGGTGTGCCACAAGATAAAAATGTGTTGAAAACCACTGCAATAGAGCTGTTTGGATATGATGGAGGTGGGAATAGTGTTGGACAAAAATTATGACCAATTGCTTTGGCAAGAGACCAAATGGCACAGCTGCCATTGGGCAGACTGCAAGTTTCCTGCTTTTTTCCCATTCAAATTCTGTTTTGGAAGCATTGATAGTTTTCTTGCGTCCATTTTGGGCTTGGATATAAGCATTAAAGGAGGATGGAGTCCTTGATGTAAGCCAGTTGTAGTATGCTTGATTTTTCATTTGTACAGCTCCAAAAGATGTGCCAAAACTTGGTTCTCCAGGGTTTTGGAGAACTAGGGGACAGCAGTTTAAAGAAGTGTGAGGAATGTATGTTTCCATGCCAGTGAGGTTTATTTTGGTGATACATTCGTTGCATATGTTTGGATTGGAAGACTGGAACCAATAGTCTAACCATGTGAATGAGGAATAGAAGTCAAAGAGACTGTCCGACTTGGCACTGTTATAATGCCAAACTACTCTTGTATGTGAGTGGCTGTGTAAGCGTTGTTGCATGGGAGAGGAGATAAGCACTAGATGGTCAGAATTACCCAGGAGGTTCATTACATTCACTGCGTATTTGGAAGAGTCATTGGTGAGGAAGAGATCTAGGATGTTTGGGTTATCTGGTACCCTGGTTAGCATGTGAACAGTTTGTATAAGGTCATTTTGTTAGTGATGGCAAATGTTTCAGCATCTCTGCCTACAAGATCTGTACAACTGGAGGAGGACACCTAGTGGTGGTATTGTGGACATTAAAATCTCCTAGGAGGAAGATTTTGCTGTTGGAAGAGTGTGACTGGGGAAAATCAGTTTTTAACTAGAGGAAATTAAAGAGCTCAGAGTGGTTGGTGGCATTAGGAGAGCAATAGAGACAGCAAATGAATTTGACTGAATGGGGAAGGGATATTTTCAACCAAATTCTAGGTTAGGTGTGTCTGGCAAGGTATGTCATAGCAGATATATGCACAGATGCCACCTTGGGTCGAAAGGAGATAAAGTATGTGCAGTTTGGAAAGTTGAGATGGATAGTGCTAGGTGGAGGTGAGATTTGAGTTTCTGCTAAAAAAGAGTAGGTGGGGTTTGGTGGGCTGAAGATGGTAGTGGACACTATAAAGATTGGAGTTGAGGCCACAGATGTAGTGAAGTGGATGTGTAAGGTTCTGTGGAGCATATATTTGACCATGAGGATCATGCACATTTCCTATACAGTGCCTGCATACTGATCTCCATGGTAGCTTTTAGTGGTGATTTTTGTACTAATTTAACCTGTTTGTAGTCGATGATCCAACTGTTGTCTACATTTTGGCACTTTTCCTCAGGTTGTCTTCGAAAATGGTGTCCTTGTTCCCTCTGGGCAAATGTTAAGTCAGGTCGAGCATGTAT
The DNA here is from genome assembly GCF_054136105.1 of Typopeltis vanoorti. Lineage (NCBI taxonomy): Eukaryota > Metazoa > Arthropoda > Arachnida > Uropygi > Thelyphonidae > Typopeltis > Typopeltis vanoorti. The sequence continues at coordinate 7,161,012 of NC_143571.1, forward strand.
ACCGATTTCGGACAAGTGTCCTTGGACTTGTTATTTATTGCCATTATTAATTTGGATGTGCTTGTCGGTGTGTTACAGGTCACTTTCACAAGACGTAGAAAGTTCGTTCCACCCTCTTTTATTTATGGATCCAAAATTATGGCATTTAACAATATTTCTAGATTGAAGTTGCATTCTCCTGCTAACTTGCTGATGTCTTCTTTTAATGATTTACCATTTTCCATCAGAAAATTCAAAATCATGGCATTGAGTCTCCTGTTTTCGGCTGTGATCAAGTTGTGTACCGTTGATGCGATTAGGTCACAGAATTCATTAATAGGCAAAGGTGCACTTGCAATGTGATGCTGATCGTTGAGTAGCTAGAGCTTAGTTTCCAGCTTTTGGATTTTTGAAGAGAAGGTTTCAATCTTAGTATTAAGGTTTTGTTCGAGGTTTTTGACTTGTTTGCCTAAGTTCAGAAGCTGTTTTATTTTTATTATTATTATTATTACGGGCAACTCCAAGGAGTCGACAGACTCATCCAGGGAGACCCTAACATCATGTCAAGAACAACTATTCAACATTCACACAGTATCTATCATAACTCACCTTGAACTCATTCACAGTCATGGCACCCACAACAGACTCTGGCAGCTTATTCCACTCATTCACCACTCTCCAAGTAAAAAACCTAGCTCTAACACCCTTGCTAACCACCTTCTTGTCCAGTATTATTCTCAAAAATATCTTCTGAATTAATCTTATAGAAACCCTTCATAAATTTGAATGTCTCAATCATATCACCCCTTTTCTGCCTATCAACCAATTTCTGCAATCCCCAAATCTTCAACCTGTTCTCATAAGGTTCATTCCATACACCATCTTGGTCACTCGTCTCTGGATCGTCTACACCTCCCCTCCATCAAGAAGAAACCCTGGCACTCATATCTGAGCACAGTAGTATAGATGGGGTCTATCAAGGCTCGATACAGAGGAACAATAACTTGTTTGTCTCTGCTTGTTAAAGTATTTTTCAGCAACCAAGTGATTTGATGAGCTGATTTAGCCACTTTTGCAATGTGCCCCCAACAACTTCAACTCCCTATCCACCAACACTCCCAAATCCCTGGCCTCATCAATCTCCTGGATTACGGTTCAACCAAAGTGATATACTGCTGCTAATCTTTTCACCCCAAAATGCATAACCTTACACTTTGCCACATTAAATTGACATCCATTTTCCTTAGCCCAGTCCTCCAAACTATCCAAATCATCTTGCAAAATTTTGACATCCTGTGCACTCACTATTGCTCTACCCAACTTTGCAGCATCAGCAAACAAGTGAACACTTCCTCTCAGATCCTTTCCTATATCGTTAATGAACCAATTGAAAAGTAATGGTCCAAGAACAGAACCCTGTGGCACACCGCTAGTCACAAGCTGTCTTTTGGACTCTACTCCTGAATAAACCATTCTCTGATATTTCTTCATCAACCACCCTCCTATCCATCCCTCATATGTGCTGCAGTTTACTGATTAGAATTCAATGTTGCCTTAGCAAGGTCCAGTAGAATCACTGTAAACCCATTACCCTTATCCAGTTCAGCCATCACTGTGTTATAAAACGTGCGCAAGTTACTGAAACATGATCTGACCTTCACAAAACCATGTTGTCCCCCATACAGTATCCCATTTTCATCTATCCAATCCTGTTGACTAATTTCTCCAAGACCTTGACAGCAATTCCTGATATGCTAATTGGTCGGTAATTTACAACAGCAGTCTTGGAACCTCCTTTATGCAGTGAAACTATTTTCCCCTCTTTCCACTCCCTCGGGACTAACCCAGACCCGAGACTCAAATTAAAAAAAATGGTCAAAGGCACTGACAATTCTTTAGCACTTTCTCGTATGACATGAGCTGGTATACCATCCAATCCCGCAGATAAATTGACATTGAGGTTTTGTAATAGACTATTCACCTCCACTTCATTCACCACAATTCCCGTATAAGCTGTTGGTTCTTCTATTTCTGCAATGTCACCACCTGGATGATATACTCTTGCAAAGTGCTCACTCAGTAATTCTACTATATCAACTGATTCGGTTGCCTCCCTACCATCGCCATTCTTTAAAATCAACCTGCCGTATACATTTTTTCTTTTACTTGCAACATATCAAAAAAACTGTTTGGGATTCTCTTTAGCCTGCATGGCTAATGTTCTTTCATAATCCTCTTTTGCTTTTCTTACTCGTTACCCTTCTGGCCTGCACTTTATACCATTCATGTGCCTGCTGGTCACCTTTCTCCTTAAATTCCCTCCATAGCAGCTCAAGCTTAATGGTGTTATTCATCCATTTAACCCCTACTTGATTTATTATTTGTACTCTAGGTATACAGTCAGCCATTGTCTCATGCAAACACTTCTTAACTGCCTCCTGTGACCTATCAACATCTAGCCCTTGCAGTTTTACATGCCATGGCACTGAACCAATCAAACTCCTAAGCTTGTCATACTTACCAGCCCGATAATTCCACATGTACCTTGTCTTAATTGTAAATTCCACACCTTTAGCCACCTCCCAAGTCAAGACCCTACGATCACTCTCACCAATTGGTGGCAACGTGGTCATATTTGTTACAGCCAAATTCTCAGATACAATTACTAGGTCAAGCACTCTCTGACCCCTAGTATTTTCCATTACATGCTGTCACAGATAGTTGTCCCTTAATAACTGCATAAAATCCAATTCCTTCCTCCCATGTGTCCTCTCCTCCTTCAAATCAATGTTACCATAGTTGAAATCTCCCATAATAATTACCCTCCTTCCACTAATTTCTTCTATTTGCTTATGCATACTTTCTCCACCATCTATTCCATCACCTGGTCTATAGCAGCACCCAACTGTATATTTTGTTCTGCTAGTTTCAATCTCACACCAAATAGCCTCAAATGTGCTCTTTTCTCTATCCTGCAGTTCCACTTTTATTCTGATATACTCTTGCAAATTGGCTATAGCTCATCAGCTATCATCAATAACACTCCTCCCCCCATTTTATTCTCCCTGTCACTCCTGAACACACCATACCCCTCACATTCAATCTCACTAGCTATATCATCTTCTGTCAGCCATGTTTCACTAATGCCAATAATCTATGGCCTGGAAGTGCCAACCAAAGCCAAAAATTCCTCCTTCTTGTTCCTAATACTTCTGGCATTAGTATACATGAATTGCAGAAGTCCATTTGTCCCATCCCTATTTTAATGCCTTATACTAACTATCCCATTCTGATTTGTTGTCTTTCGTACTTGCTCGGGCATATTACACACATTCATATATACTCAACTGTCTCCCTAAAGTCTGCATATCTACTCCCCGCCCCCTTTATGGAAGAGAGGCACAGCAAACAAAACAAAAAAAAAAAAAACTGGTTGAGATCAATAAAAAGCTTGGGTACCAATTCATCTATTTTTTGCAAAGGAAGCATGTAGCCAATGAAAACAGAAATCACACAATATACTTTTTTTTTTATCAGTAACTTCAATTTTACAGCCTCGGCAGTTCACGTTGTCATTGGGTTTGTTGGTGATCAATGGCTGATAAGACTCAAAGTTCTCTTTCATCGTTGGCCTTTGTGGCTATTTTTTAATTGTAAGGATAACTGATTTGATGGACTATAGGTTAGTTATTTAAAGGTTGTGAAGAAGGAATCAGTAATCGTTTACTGATTATTTTAAACAAAAAATAGTTACAATAACAATAAAATGTGGGAGTAAAAGTTTAAACCAGCTTATTCTTGCAAACCGAGTGAAAGGAGACTTGTAAGTTCTCATAGAGCAAAAATCTTACTCTCTTCTCCAAAGCATCTCTAATTTAAGGAATAGAAATTCCACATACATCATCTTGAGGAAACAGCAAATAGTGGTTGAACTCTCTCAGAAATTTTTGATCCATAAAGATTGGAACAAATTTGGTTTTAATGAAATCCCAATGTAGTTATAAAAGTACTTATGTGAAATAGATGTGAAATCAAGAATGAGGTTTTGATGGTGCCAGCCTGGTTGGCGTATCTGCTCTCCAGCCAAAAGGCTGTGAGTTCGAATCCCACCGTGGGCATGGATGTTTGTGATTGTTTGTGAAATACTAGTGGTGGTAGACAGTAGATGGTGTTGGTGTAGATAATGAGGTTTGCTGTAGTTGGTGGATGAATGGTATAGGCAGAGAGTTGTAGAGTAGGATTATGAATCTTAGCATCAGTATATCTTTTTGATTCTCTTTGTACAGAATGAGAACTAATGAACGTTCTCCATTTGTCAAAGTATGAGGTCTTGGAAACAAACACTTGTTAGATTTGATTCCAAAATCTAATATAAATTTGATTCTTGTATGAATAGAGTTGATCATACATAGAAATGCTGGAAGTTCTGATTAGAAAGAATTCCAGATTGTAAAAAAAAAATATTGTCAACATAACCTATTCATACAGAAGATTGGGAAGCAATGAAATTAAGGATGTGCTACTCAGCTGTTGTTTCAAATTGTTTGTATAATTCATCTTGAGATTTGAAGTATCCAATATTAATATCAAATTCAAATACTTTTCTTTAAGGGACAGGTCCTCATTTATGGGAGGACAATCTCTTTTCAGTAATTCCAAAGTGTCAGCTAACATTATATATTTAAAGAAAGAAACAATGTCTAAACTGGATATGGTTATCTGAAGGAAGATTAGCTGTCTTGTTTTTGAAATCATTAGCATCTTTTTAGGGGGTAAGGAGGCCTATGAAGCTATCTATCTTATTTGTTGAGCATCTATAATCCATTACTACTTGCTGGTCACCTGGTTGCTCAAGTTGTTAGTATCCATTTTCCAACCAACAAGCTGCATGTTCAAATCCCAGTGTTTGTAACTGTCTTTAGATGGTAGATAAATTTCATTGCCTAGTGTGAGACCACCATCTTGATTATTGTAATCCTGGAATGGCTTGAAAAAGTTTTTGTCTCCAGAGCAGGGTTCCCAGATTATGTAAAAAATAAAAAAATAATAATATATATATATATATATATATATATAATAAGAATAGAAAAAAAAAATCCTTAGACCACCCAGTATAATTTACTATAGGCTTACAGCCTTTCATAGATGGGGGTCACATTTACAATAAATAAATAAATAAAAATAATCCATCCATATGTCTCAGAGTTCTAGCCAAGAATGTCCTAATATTATCTTTTAATTCCTTGCCCCAAGACATCACTTTTATCTAAGAACCTATTTAGTTTATTGATCTGTAGTGGTCTCTTGATATATATATATATATATATATATATATATACAGGGTGTTCGGGATAAATTTGACATATTTATAATTAATTATATTTTTCCGTAAGTTACATGTATTAACACACACTTCTCTTCATTTAAAAGTTTGGACCCTTCTTCATTCATATACAAGATGTCAGAAAGGATGGATAGCTGGAACCCACCTGAATCATGGAAGAGAATAACTTGTATCATGATGATTCGTGCCCGCCATCAAAATAAGGATATTACGACTGCTGCCCAATGCTCCCTGAATACAGTAAAAACAATCAGGCATGAACTAGAGACTTGCAATGGTGACTACGAGGATGTAGCAAGAAGAAAGATCCCTAGCAGACGATCTGATTGCGTTCGTACAGCAGAATTCCTCGCAAATCTGCAGGAACAGGTGTTGAAGAACCCTGGCATTGGAATTCGGGCTTTGTTCGTGGAGTTGCTAACTGTAGTCAAGCCCTGGATAACAAGGGTAGCCAATGGTAGGCCGTATGTATGGCAGCAGGATTCGGCCCCTTGCCACACCTCTGGGAAAAGTCAAAAATGGTTGTCTGAAAATTTCTACGACTTCACCAGTCCAAATGTTTGGCCTCCAAACTCCCCAGACCTTAACCCCATGGATTATTTTGTATGGGGCGCAGTTGAAAAAGACACCAATCGCACTTCCAGTAATACAAAAGCCCAGTTAATGGATAAAATTAAAACAGTTTTTGCGGCCCTTCCCAGGGAGACTGTAGCATCAGCTTGTTCGAGGTTCCGAAGCAGAATTGAAGCTGTGATCGATGCTAATGGTGGTTATTTTGAGTAAATCTTGTTGATAGTATTGTAATTAACTCTGCCTGTAATGTTTTTTTGTCAATTCATTAAATTTAATAGATACAAAGAAGATTTTCTTTTTCCTTACGAAACTGTCAAATTTATCCCGAACACCCTGTATATATATAAAATTAATATTTAACTGACTAGAACCCGAGAAAGTATAACACAAAAAACTTTAATAAATCACGACTAGTTTCATCGGTGTCCCAACTTCTTTGGGTGAGTAAGAAATAACACAAAACTTATAAAACTAACAAGGTAAAAAACATGGACTTTCCACCTTAATAAAAAGAAGAAGAATAGTAACAGTCATATTTGAATTGGTGACCGCGTGCTATTGTTAGCATGAGTTGAAAGTGAATGACAGCTAATTTTAGAGTGCCAGTATTGGATTACTGCGCTATGGGAATCAGGCAAATTGTAGCTCAGATTGTTGTTCATGTGTGAAGGGTCCAGAACTATTTCTTTGAATTCTACAATTCATCTTTCAAATTCATCCTTGCATATATATAAATTGGTTGTGCGGTCCCAATCAACTTGGTGGAGAAAACAACATGTATGACGAACACATAAGCCTTTCTACACATTTGAGGATTTTCTTGTGTGGGCTGATTAAACAACATGTATGACTAAGCCTTTCTACACGTTTGAGGATTCTCTTGTGTGGGGCTGATATATATATATCAGTCTCACACAAGAGAATCCTCAAGCGTGTAGAAAGGCTTATGTGTTCGTCATACATGTTGTTTAATTTTAACGATATATGTCAAAACACAGAATTATAAGTAAATAATTTGCTACAATTTTGTTAAACTAGTCCCTTTGTTACACCATGTTGTTGTAGTCTCATGTACTGTGACAAACTGTGTTTTTGTGCTCTGAAGATGCTGGTTATAACATCAGCAAAATATCAGCAATAAGTCAATAAATAATTATTTATTTATAATATTGTGTTCTGATATATACTGTAAAAATTAAACAACACCCACACAAGAGAATTACATTCCAGGCCACCTACTACCGCCCTTAGAGGGTGCTCCACCTAGATAGGACTTTAGTGTCACCCACGTGGTTGGGCTTAGTATTGTATGATATTTGTGTGCATGTTACATTAATTGTTTTTGTAATCCCCATAGATGTCCTAGTGACTAGGAGGAAATATAGGAAGTAATAAATTCTATTTTAATTCTTTTTGAGTGTTATAAAAAATCCATTAAGCCTCCAACATGATGTCTTGACTATCACTGATCTCCCTTTTCCTATTTCAAAATAAAAATAACATTTATACATGTTATTTAATGGCATTTATATGCTTTATACTAATGCCAGGAGTATCCGGAATAAGGGAGAGGAATTGGTGGCGCAGATAGCATCAGCCTGGCCAAATGTTATTGGGATCACTGAGACGTGGTTAACAGAAGGTGATATAATAACAGGAATAGGAGTCGCTGGGTACAGCATTTTTCGTCAGGATAGGAGGGGAAAGCATGGTGGTGGGGTAACGCTTTATGATAAGTGATGACCTTTGTCCTCTAAGAGTGGAGGCTTTGGAAGGAAGTGAGACAAATGATTTTGAGAGCATATGGTGTGAGGTAGAGGTAGGCAAGACAGGATATTTAGTGAGGTGTTGCTACAGACCCAGGAGCACGGAGGATGGGGACCAGGAGATGTTTAGACAGTTACGTTTTAGCAAGTGCAAGAAGAATGATTGTTATGGGAGATTTTAACTACAGTAGTATAAATTGGAGAGAGGAAGATGCATGTAGCAATAGGGGAATGGAATTTCTAGAATTCTTGAGGGACAAATGTCTTAGGCAACATGTAACAGAGGGAACAAGAGGTTCAAGAGTTTTGGATTTGGTTATAGCATCAGAAGAGTTGATAATAACTGAGATGACATCTATCCCACCAGTTGTAGAGAATGACCATATGGTTTTGACTTGAAAATGAATAGACATGCAGGAGTATCAAAGAGATGGGAACTTATGTGGAATTATAAAGCAGGTGATTATAATAGTCTTAGACGTCAACTTCTGGAAGTTTCATGGAGGGAGGAATCGGAAGGCCGGGATATCATTAGTGCGTGGGAAATTGTGAAAGAATATTTGTTAGCAGCAATGGTAAGTTGTATACCACGAGTGAAGAAGAGGACACAATTTGGAGTAAAGTGGATGACAAACAATATTAAATAGGAATTGCATATGAAAAAGAGGCTATGGAAGAGATATAAGGAGACAGGTGAAGAGAAGATGCATGAAGAATATAAGACACAGGCCAAAAGAGTGACTAGTGTGGTAAGGAAAGCGAAACTGGAATATGAGAGGAGATTGGCCCTAAGATCCATAGAAAATCGTAAGAAATTTTTTAGCTATGTGGCTAGTAGGAGGAGAAATGACTGTGGAAGAAAGATATTGTGGGATAAAAATGGGAATAGAGTGACTGATTCAAAGAGATGGGAACTTATGTGGAATTATAAAGCAGGTGATTATAATAGTCTTAGACGTCAACTTCGGGAAGTTTCATGGAGGGAGGAATCGGAAGGCCGGGATATCATTAATGCGTGGGAAATTGTGAAAGAATATTTGTTAGCAGCAATGGTAAGTTGTATACCACGAGTGAAGAAGAGGACACAATTTGGAGTAAAGTGGATGACAAACAATATTAAATAGGAATTGCATATGAAAAAGAGGCTATGGAAGAGATATAAGGAGACAGGTGAAGAGAAGATGCATGAAGAATATAAGACACAGGCCAAAAGAGTGACTAGTGTGGTAAGGAAAGCGAAACTGGAATATGAGAGGAGATTGGCCCTAAGATCCATAGAAAATCGTAAGAAATTTTTTAGCTATGTGGCTAGTAGGAGGAGAAATGACTGTGGAAGAAAGATATTGTGGGATAAAAATGGGAATAGAGTGACTGATTCAAAGGACATAGTGGAATTGTTCAATGAACACTTTATTGGAGTATTTCATCCTAGAGGAGTCAGTTTTAATGCTAGAGGGATAGGGCTGTTTCGAGGTTTACAGGTACAGGAGGACAGTGTGTTTCAGATACTGAGTATTATGGATGTCAGTAAAGCTTTGGGACTGGATGGTATTTCACCACGAGTTTTGAGAGAATGTGCTAGAGAACTGACAGTGCCTTTAACCTGGCTTTTCAATGAAAGTCTGGCTGCGAGAAAGGTGTCCAGGGAATGGAAGGAAGGTAAGGTAGTGCCATTGCATAAGGGTGGTAACAGACTGGAAGTGTCTAATTATAGGTCAGTCTGTGTGTCATCAGTAGTTGTTAAGATCTTGGAGAAAGTTGTGAGGGACTGTATACAGCATTGGACAGATGAGGGTAATGTTATCTGTGACAGTCAACATTGATTTGTGAAAGGGCGTTCTTATTTTGGCAATATGCTAGCCTTTTATAATAAAGTTACAAGAACATTAGATGAGGGAAAGGCATATACTGCAATTTTCTTACACTTAGCGAAGGCATTTGACAGGGCGCCACATGATAAGCTGATATTTAAGTTGCAGCACATCGGTCTGGATGTCAGATTGGTCAACTGGATTCAGGATTGGCTGTCTGATAGATATCAGAGAGTTGTGTATTGTAGAGCAGTTTCAAGGAGGCAGAGGTTTACAAGTGGGGTCCCACACGGCTCAGTACTAGGACCTATATTGTTTAACCTTTATATCAATGACATTGCCACTGGATTGCAAAGGGATATTCAGTTGTTTGCGGATGATGCGAAGCTGGGAAGGATTATTAGTAATAGTGTAGATGTGGTAGCCCTGCAAGAGGATTTGAATAAGCTAGATAGATGGGCAAATGAATGGGGGTGTCAAGTTTAATGCAGCAAAATGTAAGGTCTTGAGGTTTGGGAAACATCGATGGGATGCTGCATTTTCTATGGGAGGAGTTATACTGGAGGAAGTAGGGGAGACAAGAGATCTGGGGTTGATGAGTGATAGAAACCTGAAATTTAGGGGACATATTGCAAAGGTGGGGAAGGTAACACAGAGGATTGCTGCAATTATGAGAAGGACACTGACCTGCAGAGATAAGAGGGTTATCATTCCGTTGTATAAGTCTCTGATCAGACCACACTTGGACTATTGTTCTCAGATTTGGTCCCCAGGATTTGAAGGGGATAAATTAACTGTGGAAAGGATACAAAGACGGATGACAAAGATGGTTTCAGGACTGTACAAAGATAGTTATGAGGATCGGCTGAGGGAATGTGGACTGCAGAGTTTGGTGGATAGAAGAAGGAGAGGTGATATGATTGAGACTTTCAAACTGTTGAGAGGCGGTTACAGGGTTGACTCTGGGGAGTGCTTTCGCTTGGTTGAACAGCAGGAAGGAGTGATGACAAGAGTCCATACCTGGAAGTTACGAAAGGAAACTGTGAGCAAGAGGGAGGAGTGGTTTCTTTACGTGGAGGATGGTTGAACCGTGGAATGCATTGCCTGATGGAGTGGTGAGAGCGAGAACGGTCAATGAGTTTAATGAGTGGTATGATAGACTTTGTGTTTCTTGGGGGGGGGAGGACCTCCCCTCGATGAATCTTGACAGACTTTATGTTCTTAGGAAGGACCTCCCACGATGATTCTTTTGACTCCATGGAGGCCTGAATAATAATAATAATAATAATAATGTTTTTCCTAATATCTCATACGTGAGAGTACTCAACCCAGAATTTCTTCATTTTATTTTTTTCTCTCCTTTGGCTAAAACTCTTTTTACATCGTCCTATCAATCCTTCTGGACTTTTCAACTGGTATTCTTATAAGCCTGCAAAGAAGTCACAGAATACAAGATAACTAATTCTCCAAAAATTATCTAATATCTTACTTACATGGATCCGCACTGTGCATGTGTGTGTGTGCATGCATGCTATAGATGTTTTATTCTGTAGGTAATTAAGATTATAATTTGATGCATATTTTTTGCTTTTGCAGCACTTAACAGCTACTCCCAAGCTTATGTTGCCCCAGAATTATAAAATCCCAAATGTGAAAATATTTACAGACAGCAGAAGATCAATGTAAGAAGTTTCACCTAACCAGCAACACTCCTAGAGCAGCCTCTGGAAAATATTATTATTATTATTATGTGACCCCCAAGGAGTCCAAAGACAACTCTCCTTCTCCACCACTCAGTCCAGCAACTACAGCAAACTCCATCATCTACATCAACACCATTTACTGCCTACCACCACCACTTGTATTTTTACAGACAATCACAAACATCTATGCCCTCGGCAGAATTCGAAACCTACAGCCTTTTGGCTGGGGAGCAGATACTCTAACCATTCACCCAACCAGGCGCCAGCATTCCACTCATCTAGGAGTGAATGCTAGGAATGCGAATGAGTTTAATGTTCAATAGGTAAATATATTGCTGGTTGAGAAACTTTCTAGGATGGGTTTGTTGATTCTGTGGAATTTCTTATTAATAATAATAACATGGAAATGTTGATTACTTTGTAAACTATGACTGATATTTTCTGGTAACAGGTTTGTTGTATATTGAAGAAATATACACAGTGTATCCATTTAAGTAATGAGACAGCAATTATTATATCAAAACAAATAACTATATTTGGAAATATCAATTACACAGATTCAAAATAAGCTCCCTCCATCTCCGCACAATGTTTACATCTGGTTACAAGTGTTCAATGCCACAGTGGAAGTCCTGAACTAGAAACTCCTTCAGTGTCTGGGTCACACTGCATTGGGCATTCTCGATATTGCTGAAGCACCCCCGTTTCAAGGCACTTCATCTTTGGGAAGAGGAAAAAGTCTGCGGGAACCATATTTTGTGATGTGGGGAGGGGGGTTTCGATCACAGATCGACTTCAAAGCCAGAAACTACTTTGCAGGCAGCACGCAGCATGCTGGCATGTTGTCATGCATTAGAAACTGATTGTTGTTATGGAACAGTTCTTTCACATGTGGGTATACAGACATTGCATTACTCCTAAATAATACTGACCATTCACTGTCTTGCCCTCAGGAATAAATTCATGGTGGATAATTCCAGCAATGTGAAAAAAAAAAAACAATGACCATTTATTTGTCTTGACACATGATTTTTGCAACCTCACTTTCTTCTCCTGAGGAGAAGACATTCCAGGCCATTCACACATCATGATCTTGATCAACTGCATGGATGAAATTTTGACAAAATGCAACCCAGTGCTCTCTCTGTTCATGTGTCATGTGTGTAGCATGAACCTCACTTCCTCTTGTGCAAATCTCTTTCTAAGATTAATCTGGCCATTTCCTTACTGACACTAAGTGGGTAGCCTAGTGGTTATTTGCCTGTTGTGAGCAGCAATTTCTCTATCTTTCACTACATTTCATTTGTCCATGCAGAAACCAGCTGTCCATGGTATGGACAGCTGTCCATGGTATGGTTCATCCTCCAGGGACTCCTTCCCCTCTTTGAACATTGAAAACCAGTGGAACACCTGTGCTTGGCTCAGACAGTCATTACTGTAAACCTTTTTTTAGGTCTTGGTACACTTCTGTAGCAATTTTCCTAATTTACACTAAAATTTATCACAGCTCTTTGCTCCATTACACAACTAACATGCTTCACTCACATGCACTCTTACTTCAATGGTTGCCACACGAAAACTGTTGTGTCACCCGGCTCAAAAGTTGCACCTGCGATTACAACACACTCTAGCATTCAAAAGTATAAACACAGTTGTTTCTTTTATTTAAAGTGCTCACCTGTAAAAAATCAATCTTATTACTTAACATGCACACTGTGTATGATGCCAAAGAAGATTTAGGAAAACAAAGGCAGAGAAAGTAAAATGAAGAGGAGAAAAAAAATCATATTTCTCATGGCATTTGCAATGTTGTGAGGTGATGTGGAAGTATTTGATCTTCATGATAATTCCAGAGTTACCTAATTGTCAAGTAAAGCAGTTACTGTCTGTATATTATATCAGATAAGTCAAATTGTTATCATGGACGATTTCTAAAATAAGTAAAAGTTTTACTACTATGATATACAACGACTATGTTGGCTAAGTAGTTAGCATACTCACTATTTAGTGAACAGGCTGTAGATTCAAATCATGCCTTGGGTATGGATGTTTGTGAATGTCTTTAGATGAGCAATGAATTTTCTTTCTTAGTGTGAGACCACTGCTCAGCCTATTGGAGGTCTTAAATGGCTTGAAAAAGTTCTTTGTTTGGTCTTTAGAGCAGGGTTTCTGAATCATTTGAACAAAGACTGGGGAGCGAACAGATCACATCAGTGGAAGAATCATATCAAAAAGGAAGATGTTAAGAAGAAACTTGACATTGTTAGCATTCAGGAATGTGTAAGCAGAGTTCTAATGATTATTATAATATATATAATAACAATGATTATTATAATAATATATAAATAATAATGATTATTATAATAATAATAATAATCATTAGCAGAGATGCTAATGATTATTATTATTATTATTATTATTAAGAGAGACCTCCAGGGAGTCAGGCATTGAGGGAGACCACTTGTAACATGCATCAGCTATTACTTATTCTTGCCTTCATTCACACTGCTTACACATACCACATCCAATGGCAATCCCACACACCACACCATATGAGAAAAATCTGCAGGCTGTATGGTGAACTTCAATGGCAGCCCTTATGGACGAGCTGCCACTGGTGAACTTACATCACTCTGCAGTTCTCGTGATTCAAACAGATTGTTACACTATGAAAATTCATAGATCACATGTCTTCTCATATGGTCCAGTCCTGTCAGGTGTCTTCTCCCTCCAGGAGATTGACTACCATGTGTCTCCACCATGTCCTATTCTGCACCTCTTTGCTGCATTCCTCATATGAGAGATAGGACCAGTCTTCTATATTTTTCATCCACTCCAGTCTTTGTCTTCTTCTCTTTCTCTTTCCCTCAACAGTTCCTTCGAGAAGTGTCCTTTGTAGGCAGTTATGTCTCAAAATATGTCCAAAATATCTGACTTTTCTCTTTTTAATTTCTTTCATCAGGCTCCTGTTGATGCCTGTCATCTCTAGTACCTCTTCATTTGTCTTTTTTTCTTTCCATGATATTCTCATAATTCTTCGCAGCATCCACATTTCAATGGCCTCCAGTTTTTTCACACTCAGATTGGAGAGTGTCCGTGTCTCTACTCCATATAATAAGGTAGACCATATGTAGCATTTGGAGATTCTTAGTCTTGTTTTCAGATTTAATTCTCTAGATGTTAGTAGATTTTTCATACTGTTGAAAGTTGACCTTGCAATTTCAATCCTTTTTCTAATTTCATCTTCTGTCCTGCCATTCTCTGTGATCAAGTGTCCGAGGTATATGTTTTTTTGCACCTGTTCTAATTTATTTCCTTTTATATCAATGCATATTTCTGGTATTTTCTTTTCTCTTGAAATTATCATGATTTTTGTCTTTTTAAAGTTGAAACTGAGGCCATACTGTTCGCTATACTTGAGGGTTTCATCTATAAGAGTTTTGAGGTCACATTTGTTTTCAGCTAGATGAACCATGTCATCTGCATATCTTAGGTTATTAATATTTCTGCCCCCTACAGTGATTCCTTTGACGTTACTAATTTTATTAAATATTTCTTTTGTGTATAAGTTAAAGAGAATCGGAGAAAAGACACAGCCTTGTCTCACACCTTTCTGAACTGGGAATTCTTTTGAGGTCTCTCTGTTTATTCTCAAAGATGCAGTCTGTTCCAGTAACGATTAATTAATAGCCTAATGTCTTTTCCATCCATGCCTATTTTTGAAAGGATTTCAATTAATTGTTCATGTTGGACATTGTCGAATGCCTTTTTGTAATCTATGAAGCAGAGGTACACATCTTTTTGTTTTTCTAGATATCTTTCTATGATGGTTCTGACGTTGAAAATAATACCTTCTCTTATATCTACATTTTCCTTGAAGCCACTTTGTGTATCATTGATTTCTGTGTTTATTTTTCTTTTATTTCTTTCAAGAATAACGTATAGGAGGACTTTTGATACTTGACTGATGAGGCTGATTGTCCTGAACTCTTCACATCTTGTAGCATTTGTTTTTTGTTTTTTTTTGGGAATTGGAACGAAAATTGAGTGATTAATATCTTTGGGTAGAAATCCAGTCTCATATATTTTATTGCATAATTTTGTTAGAAATTTCAGTCCTCCTTCATCGAGAGCCCTCAATCATTCTGCCAAGATGTTATCTATTCCTGCAGCTTTATGTGGTTTTAGTTTTCTGACGGCATTTTCAACTTCACAAAGTAAAATGGATGGTCCTTCTAAATCAGTCTGTTCAGGAATATATAATTTCTTTGTTGTTCATCTAATTTCCTTGTGTATTCAATCCATCTTTCCATGATTTCTTTTTTATCCATTAGAATATGGTCTCTTGAGTCTCTAATGACACTTGCATGGTTTGCTGTATTTGTCCTGCTTGTCATTTCTCTGATCTCTTCACATTTCTCTGCTTCTGTGTTTTCTATCAAGGTTTTCTATATCTATACATTTATATTTAATCCATTCCTCTTTGGCTTTCCTGCATTCTTTTTTTATTTCTTTATTCATGCTTTTATATTCAGGTTTGTTCTTTAATTTTTTCTTTGTTCCATCACTGGGTTGTGGTCCGATCCTATGTCTGCTCCAGGATATGTTTTTGTTTGTGTTATTGCTTTCGGAATCTTTTGCTTATTATTATATAGTCAATTTGGTTTCTATAGATGTCCCCAGGGTTTGTCCAGGTATATAGTCTTCTGGAAGGATGTTTAAACAGTGTGTGTTGGCAATTATTAGGTCAATGGTTTCACAGAATTGAATTAATCTTTCACCTCTTATGGTACCTTGAGAAATTAATGTACAGGTCTCTTTTGCAAACATTCAGAACCTTTCAATACATAGTATGTTTATAAATGAATGCAACTTGGACTCTGCATGTTTTTGACTGTGATCATGTTGTCAGATTGTAATCACACTGCTACTGATTTTTTTGTATTCCTTTATTCTCTTTTATATCTTTGATATATTTTGAATCTTGTAATTCAGTAAATCTTTGCTACTTATCTGAGTATCCAAGTGAGGTGAGCCCTGAAAGGTATATTCTTTCTATGTATTTAAAATTATTATAGGCTAAAGTTAAAGTTTATTTAGATAGTGGAGTTGCTCAATCATATTTGAAGCTTGCTTTCTAATATTTAGATGATTTAAAGGTAAATATCTTTCAGTATCTTCTTAATTTTATTGCATTTCATTTTATTTACTTTTATTTACACTTTATTGCATTTTTTTCTAGGTGAAACTCTCCTTAGTCCCCTAGTTATGTGTGGCCCTCATGGCTTAAAATTCAATGTGCCAGTTGAATTACGTCTTCCTCATTGTGCCTCTATTAGTCCCGATAGTTGGTCTTTCGCACTGAAATCTAGTGATACACCAAGTGGTAATCAAATATATATTTTATTTTTATTTGTTCCAAATAAATTTGACTTCACCACATTACTTAAATTCATTTTTTTTAATATTAGTACAATATTTAAGTTAAATTGTAACAAAAAAATAATACTCTTGATTCTGTTGTTGTTGCACAACTGTAGGATATAATCCTCAGAGTAAACAAAGGGAAACTTGTTCCAGAAAACATAGATACCTGGGAAGAAGAAAGGTTTGGTTTATTTGTGATTATGATTGAAGCAAATAAGGCTGGTATACCAGCATAATGTCTCTTAAATAAGTTGACAAATTGTTACATAAGACATCATAAACTTCTGTTATATAATTGTGCTAATGACGGAATGGGGATTATCATGGAAATGAATATGAGCAAAGAGCGATTTGAACTTTGTGTTCATCCAGTTTGGATCAATCAAACATGTACAGAAATTACATGTATAAGGCACGAGAGAAGAATAGAGATCTGCAAGTTGTTCAACTGTGTCATGTAGATTGCAGACAAGAGTATACAAAAGAGCATACAGGTAGATTCTTCTTCTTCTTCTTCTTCTTCTTATTGTGCTATCTTCTATCAAAGGTCAGCGACCATCTTGGCGAACAAACTGCGCTCTTGTGCTAATCTGAGAAGTTGTGCACTGCTCTTTCCTGTCCATTGATAGATGGACAGGAAAGTCCTCAGAGAGATGGTCAGGTCATTTCAAAGATGGTCATTTCAAAGACAGGAATTGATAGATGGACAGGTAGATTATTATGTCTATATTAATGCTAGGAGTATCTGTTTAACTTGTATATTAATGATATTGGTGAAGATTTGGATGGAGATATTCAGTTGTTTGCAGATGATGCAAAGTTGGAACAAACCATGAAGAGTAGAGAAGATGTTGTGGCCTTACAAGAAGACTTGAATAAATTGAGTGACTGGACACAAGAATGGGGATGTGAGTTCAATGTTGCAAAATGTAAGATTTTAAACTTTGGAAAACAAAGATGGGATGCAGAATTTATGCTTGGTGAGAATATATTGTTGGAAGTAGAGGAAATAAGAGATCTGGGAGTGATAGTGGATAAGGATCTAAAATTTAGGGGACACATCGCCAAAATTGTGAAGACAACACAAAGACTTCTGGGAATGATGAGGAGGACACTGACGTGTAGAAGTAGGGAGATTCTTGTTCCATTGTATAAGGCTTTGATTAGGCCACACATGGACTGTTGTGCCCAGATTTGGTCACCTGGTTTTCAGAAGGATGAAGAGATGTTGGAAAGGGTCCAAAGGCGACTGACTAAGGTAGTTTCTGACCTCTGGAATGTCGAGTATGAGGAAAGATTGCAAAGATGTAATTTGCAGAGTCTAGTGGAGAGAAGGAAGAGGGGAGATATCATAGAGACCTACAAGTTGGTAAGGGGTTGTTATAGGATCAATGCTGGAGAAGTTCTACAGAAAATAGTGGGAGATCGCCGGGGGGGGGGGGGGGGGGGGGGAGAGAACCAGAGGTCATCCCTGGAAACTGTATAAAGAAGGTATAAAATAGGAGAGTGAGAGGCAGGTTTTTCTTGTGCAGAGTTGTAAATGATTGGAATGCCTTGCCTGAGAGTGTGGTATCTGCAAGGAGTTTGAATGTGTTCAAGGCACAGTACAGTGAGCTGTGTGTGTGTGTGTGTGATAAAAGGACCTCCCAGATGAGTCTTTGACTCCATGAGGTCTTGGGATAATAATAATAATAATATGTTCAGACCTCAGATTATAGGCATTAGTAAGACCTGGCTATCAGAATCAGACATACTAACTGGTATTGAGTGTAAAGGTTACGGTATTTTTAGGAAGGATAGGAGAAGAAGGGGGGCATGCTGCTAATGATTATTATTATTAAGAGAGACCTCCAAGGAGTCAGGCATTGAGGGAGACCGCTTGTAACATGCATCAGCTATCATACTTATTCTTGCATTCTTTCACACTGCTTACACATATCACATCCAATGGCAATCCATTCCAATCACACACCACACCATAAGAGAAAAATCTAGCCCTCATCCCCTTCTTTCCCCACCCTCCATAAAATGAAAAATTCCATCAACAGAAATCCTGTATGACCCTTAGTTTTTAAGTCTCAATCATATCACTTCACTTTCTTCTGTTTGTTAGTGTCTGCAGTCTATAAATTCTTAGTCTGTTTTTATAATCAGTATTCCACAATCCTGATATCATTTTTAACATGCTTTGCACTCTCTCCACTATATCAGAATCACAACCGAAATCAGGAAACAAGACCTGCACACAGTAGTTCAAGTGATGTCTTATCAAAGCCTTGTAAAGTGATGAAATGACATCTTTAACTTTACTATTATTATTATTGTTTATTTTATATATTTATTATTATTATTATTATTAGGAAAGACTTCCAGGGAGTCAGGCATTGAGGGAAACCACTTGTAACATACATCAGCTATCATACTTATTCTTGTATTCTTTCACACTGCTTACACATACCACATCCAATGGCAATCCATTCCAATCACACACCACACCATAAGAGAAACATGCGAGTGTTCGATTCAACATTCCAATTATCTTTTGAGTTGTATTTGCAATCCTTGCTACATGGTTCCTGAACTTCAACTTTTTATCTACTAACACTCCAAGATAACACTAGTAGAAGAAACTGAATGCTATTCAGTTTCTTCTACCATGATCCTACCAATATAATACGACATTGGATGTCTAATCATGCCAAAGTGCATGACTTTACATTTACTGACATCCATTTTTCCATGCCCACAATTCCAGCCTATTCAAATCATTCTGCAATGTTCTGCATATCAGCATTACTCCTGATTACCCTGCCTATCTTTGCATAATCAGCAGATAGCTGTATGCCACTTGTCGAATCCTTCCCAATATCATTAATTTACAGATTGAATAACAATGGACCAAGGACTTAGATCCTTGTGGTACATCACTAGTTACCTTAAATCTTGTAGATTCACACTTTTTGATCTCTCAGTCAGCTACCCTCTTAATCATGCTAATATTTTATAATCCAAACCCATATTCTCCAATTTATGCAACCGTCTTCCATACTGTATTCTATCAAAAGCCTTAGCAAAATCAAAAAGTATCATGGTGTATTAATTTCCCTTGTCTAGTTCAATAGTAACATTATTATAGAATGTGAGCAAATTGCAAAACAAGACCTTCCCTTAGTAAACCCATGCTGTTCATTGCAAAGTAGCGATTCACTGTCAACCCATTTCTGAATGCAAGCACTAACCAATTTTTCTAAAATCTTCACCACCACTCCTGAGATACTGATGGGTTGATAGTTGGATACATCAGTCTTTGCACCATTCTTGTGCAATGTGATTACCATACATTCTTTCCATTCCTGCAGAATCTACCACATTCTGAGACACAAATTATATAGCCTGGTCAAAAGAATAGCCAGTTCAGCTGAACACTCTTTTAGCACCTGTGCTGGATATCCCATCAGTTCGTATTGCTGAATTCTTATTCAGTTTGTGCAACAGCTCTAATACCCTCTTTTCATACATAGGAGAATACACACTCTCCTATACACATTCCATTGTGGAATACTGATTATGAAGACAAATTGAGATTTTGTAGACAGCAGACACTAGCAAACAGGAGAAACAGGGGTGATAGGATTGAGACTTACAAACTTCTGAAAAGGTCATACAGGATTTCATTTGATGGAATTTGTCATTTTATGGAGAATGAGAAAAAGACAAGAGGGCATCCTTGGATGCTGAGAATGAATTCCACTAAGAAGGGGATGAGGACCAGATTGTTCTCTTATGGTGTGGTACATGATTTGAATAGATTGCTAACAGATGTTGTGTGTGCAGGCAATATGAATGAATTCAAGTATAAATATGATAGCTGGTGCATGTAATATGCAGCCTCCCTCAATGCCTGACTCCCTGGAGGTCTCTCTCTTAATAATAATAATAATAATAATCAGTTAAACATAATATGGATTAAGTTACATAAATATTTTATTGGCATAAAATTTTTGCCCTAGTTTGAAGGACATTGTCATTTTAATTTTCACATATCAAATTTTAACTTAACATATCAAATTAAAAAACTAGAATAGAAACCAGTAGATTACCAACATCATCAACACTCTGAACAGATTTGAGATTAGAGAGAGAGAGAGAGAGAGAGAGAGAGAGGGAGGGAGGGAGAGAGAGAGAGAGAGAGAGAGAGAGAGGGAGAGAGAGAGAGAGAGAGAGAGAGAATAAACATATAGAAGAGAGAGCAAGCTTGTAAAAGAATAAATCTGTGAGACACCTTCAGTAAAAGGTGTCTCATTAGTAAAAAAGAATGATAAAAAGACAAAAAACTATCCATCATGTCATGAAATAAGCACCCATTTACAAAGGGTATAATAAAAATCAAGAAAACTGTATTAGTTTCTCTAAACATTTCCAAGGCAAACGAAATGGAAAAACTAAAACACAGACAAGGAAACTGACTGTGGATTGATAATAATGGAATTGTTAAAAAATGGGATTTTTATATTTATTTGATCTCTTTATAGAGATGTTTATCATAATATTAATCCTGTCATAGAGAGATTTTTATTAATATTAATCCTGTCTATAGAGATCTCTGTTCAACAATTATTTTTTTAATTCCAAGTGTACCTATATATGCACAAGGGTTCACTCCGATTGGTGAAATGACCTCTTTTTTTACTATTTCTTTCAGAATCCAAATAATCACTGGCTCAAGACCAAAATACAAAATAAACCCATTTAATAAAACAAAACAATATATATACACTTCAAACAATATTACATAGCTAACTACAAATTTAATTGGATCCAAGGCCTTTTAAAAATAAACTTACACTTAAAGACTAGACTAAACGCTTTGTTTGCACAATGACAGAATGTTCATAGTCAGTTTCTTTCTCTGTTAAGGCCCCTTTCCGAAGATATATGACTTTATTCTTCATTTTCACAGCATCCTTTCTCATCACTCATGTAGCACACATTAATTCTTCCTGACTCAATTCTGTCTTCTTTTTAGTAGAAATAACAGTTAGATTCGGCATCCTTAAGACATAAAACTTCCTAATCAGTGTTTCCTCAAAACTTCCTTTAGAACGTAAATAGCAATTTCTTCTTTTATTCACATTCTTATTGACAGTCTTAACTCTTCCACTTTAAAAAAAAAATCTTACAGTTCTATGATTCCCTTTTCGGAATCTATTACTAATCTTCCAATTAGCGTTTCCTTGAATATTCCTTTTAAAACATCTATAGCAATATTTTCTTTTATTTATCAATACTTATTCCACTTTGAAACTTCATAGTTCCATGATTCCTTTTTCGGAATATACTATTGACTATGTTACTGTTGATAGTGATGTTTTCTCCCTGGTGCAGAACACCAGTGTACAGATGTTGAAAGTTTATTTTCCACTTGGTTAGAGTACAATAAATTTAGTTTAATCCTTTATCCAAGTGTGAGCAAACAAAGTTTGCGCCTGAAAGTATCTTCAGGACTGGGTTAAGGTGGTACTACACCAGGGCAACTCGTTGCAAAGGTGGAGCAAGCTACCAACACTCCTATCCTAGTATCTCCCATAATCTCCCATAATGCAAAACACATCTCCTTGCGGATATGTCTAATGTTATGCATTAAGGGAAGGGCCACTACCCAGACCGGTTTCGACCTTTATTGATGTCTCTTCAGTGGGAGCCAGGCCCAAGTCGAAATATCAAGAAGAAGCATTAGCAGGTCACCTCCACCTATAGGAATTGCCAATTGGTGTGCCACCCTTTTTTAATAAATTACTCTGGATTTAGAGAAAGATGTTGAAAGTTTATTTTCCACTTGGTTAGAGTATAATAAATTTAGTTTAATCCTTTATCCAAGTGTGAGCAAACAAAGTTTGCGCCTGAAAGTATCTTCAGGACTGGGTTAAGGTGGTACTACACCAGGGCAACTCGTTGCAAAGGTGGAGCAAGCTACCAACACTCCTATCCTAGTATCTCCCATAATCTCCCATAATGCAAAACACATCTCCTTGCAGATATGTCTAATGTTATGCATTAAGGGAAGGGCCACTATCCAGACCGGGGTCTCTTCAGAGACCTCAATAAAGGTCGAAACCGGTCTGGATAGTGGCCCTTCCCTTAATGCATAACATTAGACATATCCGCAAGGAGATGTGTTTTGCATTATGGGAGATTATGGGAGATACTAGGATAGGAGTGTTGGTAGCTTGCTCCACCTTTGCAACGAGTTGCCCTGGTGTAGTACCACCTTAACCCAGTCCTGAAGATACTTTCAGGCGCAAACTTTGTTTGCTCACACTTGGATAAAGGATTAAACTAAATTTATTATACTCTAACCAAGTGGAAAATAAACTTTCAACATCTTTCTCTAAATCCAGAGTAATTTATTAAAAAAGGGTGGCACACCAATTGGCAATTCCTATAGGTGGAGGTGACCTGCTAATGCTTCTTCTTGATATTTCGACTTGGGCCTGGCTCCCACTGAAGAGACCTCAATAAAGGTCGAAACCGGTCTGGATAGTGGCCCTTCCCTTAATGCATAACATTAGACATATCCGCAAGGAGATGTGTTTTGCATTATGGGAGATTATGGGAGATACTAGGATAGGAGTGTTGGTAGCTTGCTCCACCTTTGCAACGAGTTGCCCTGGTGTAGTACCACCTTAACCCAGTCCTGAAGATACTTTCAGGCGCAAACTTTGTTTGCTCACACTTGGATAAAGGATTAAACTAAATTTACCAGTGTACAGAGGATTTGAAATTGGAAGTGATCACTATTTAGTCTTGAGCAGGATAAAATTGAATTTCATATTGAAAAGAATAACACGTAAGAAAGTTTTAAAGCAAATAAAAGTTGAGCAGCTCTCAGATGTGAACTGTAGACTAAAATGCACAAAGATTATTCAAGAAAAAATGAAAGAGGTTGAGAACAGGAACCAAACCTTGGAGATTCAGTGGCAAGCCTTGAAGAGAACCCTGATTGATTCAGCCAGAGAGGCATGTGGTGAGGTTGTCTGCAAGAATAGAAAAATCAGAACTCCACGGTGGACACAGGAAGTTAAAGAGGTGGTGAAGGAAAAGAAGAAAGCACATCAAAAGTTCCTGGCAAATAAATCAGCTTGTGCTCTTAGAGAATACAGAGACAAATGTAAGAAAGCTAAACACTTTGTAAAACTAGCTAAACAAAACTCATGGGAGGACTTTGTCAAGAACATAAAAAATAAATGTCAAGAAGGTGGCAAAATATTCTAAAGATTGTTGAAGAAGCTTAGAAATGGAGGAAAGAGTGCTGTAAAAGTAGTTAGAGATGATAAAAGTGACATGAAAACCGGAGGAAAAGATATCCTTGAAGTATGGAGTAATTACTTCAAAAAATTGCTAAATGAAACAAGCAGTGATAGTACAGTGGTAAAAAACACTCAACAGGCATACAGTCAGGAATACATATCCCATACTTGAAGTAGAAAAATCCAACAAAGGCTTGAAATGTGGAAAGGCAGCAGGAGTAGATGATATTCAACCAGAAATGCTGAAGTATGGTGGTATAAGAGTCTTACAGTGGCTGCACTGCATAGTTCAGAAGGCCTGGACAGAGGGACAAATTCCTGATGATTCAAGTAGAGCTCTCATAGCACCCATATGTAAAAAGTGAAATAAAATTGAATGTGAGAATTACAGAGGTATTCAAAATATTCTGGAGTTCTGATTGTTCCTGGTAAGATTTATGCCAGTATACTTGAGAAACAGTTGAGAAGAATTGTGGAGGAAGGAAAGCTTTGTGAAGAACAAGCTGGATTCAGGCCAAATAAGATTCCCTGATCAGATCTTCACTTTATGACAAATAGTTGAGAAATTATGGGAATATAACAAAGATCTGTATTTAAGTTTTGTCGATCTGGAAAAGGCATATGACAAGGTGCCAAGAGAGAAGCTATTCAATACACTACAGTTATATGGTGTCAATGGGGCATTATATCAAGCAATACTTAGTCTTTATTTGAGTTGTAAGTCAGCAGTTAGAACTGAAGGAAGTATAGGAAGATGGTTGAATGTTAAATCTGGTGTGAGACAGGGATGTACATTATTCCCTCTGTTATTCATTTTCTATATGGATCATATTATGAAGGATAATGGTATTAAACAAGATATCAAAATTGGAGATGTTAATGTCAGCTCTTTGCTTTATGTGGACAATGTTATACTTCTAAATAAATCCGCTACAAGTCTGCAAGATTCTCTGACTAAATTGAATAGCTGTTGTAATAGATATGGTATGAAGGTCAGCAATAAAAAGACAAAGACAATGAAAATAGGCAGACTGGATGAAAATGTCAACTGCATTGTGAACAGAGAACCTGTGAAACAATTAAAACATTTCAGACACTTATTCACGATTTTAATGAAGATAGTATATTAAATATGGAAATAGACAACAGAATCAACAAAGCTGGTATGATAGGAAGTCGATTGAATAAATTCATGTGGAATAAGAGAGAAATTAGTCGGAACGCTGAATTAGCTGTATACAAGACAGTATTCAAGCCAATATTAACTTATGGATCTGAGAGCAGGGTCAGAAGTAAAACACTTGACCAAAGACTAGAGACCTCAGATATGAGAGTCCTGAGAAAGATTAGAGGCATGAACAGATGGCATCAATGGCAATATCATATTAAAAACGAGAATATTAGGAAAGAACTTGATATTGTCAGTATCCAGGAATGTGTTAGCAGAGCTAATCTCAGGTGGTATGGTCACTTAATCAGATTGGGCGAGGAAAGATTAGCAAAACAAGTTTTATCTGCCAGGAAAACGACCCAGAAGAAGAACAAGATATACGTGGATTGATATGGTACAATGTGCCTTAGACGATAGAAATATAAGATCTGATAATGTTGGAGTCTTGACAAGTAACAGACTGATTTGGAGGAATATTGTAGAGTTATTAATGATGTAAATTTTTCATGTGGTACTGTCATATCCTGTACACCCCTTGAGGGGTACATGGCAGGAATTTGATGATGATGATGATGATGATAGCACAATCAGGTCACAACTTGACATGGCATGCATCCTTGGATCAGAAAAGAGCTGGTCTCATAGCAGCAGGAGGGTGTTTCCTTTCCCTAGCAACTCACATTTTTTATCCTGCAAACCAACACACCATTCTTAGAATATTACATTGATGTTAGACAATAACATCACTTAGTTTATATAATGTCTGCTACAGGATCTGATTGCAGGATGTTAGTTATGAATCATCTAAAGAATATGCAACCAAAAATGTGTGCTAAGGGTTGCTCCTGAATCTGTACTGTGGGTTATTTTTTAGTTCCTCAATTCAGGAGCCAGAAAATTATTATTGTTATTATCCTGAGACCTTATGGAGTCAAAGACTCATCTAGAAGGTCTCTTTGTCTTACACACAACTCATCATGCCCTTCTCTTAAGCTCATTCAAATTCTCTGCAGACATCACATTCTCGGGGAATGCATTCCAATCATTCAAAACTCACCATGCAAAAAACCTCCTTCTCATTTGCCTGCTCACACTCTCCTTATACAACTTCCAGCAAGGCCTCTTCTTCTCCCCTGATCTCCCACCATTTTATGAAAAACCTCTTCAGTGTTTATCATATAGCAATCCCTTATCAACTATTACGTCTAATAGTTGATAAGGTCTACAGACTATTCATCATCATCAAATTCCTACCATGTACCCACAAGGGATGAACAGGATATGATAGTACTACATGAAAACTTTACATCATTACTAACTTCCTGTCTGCAATTTTCCTCAAAATCAGTTCTGTTACCTGTCAAGACTCCACCATTAGCAGATATTATATTTCTGTTGTCTAAGGCACTTTTGTACCGTATCAATCCACCTGTATCTTGGTCTCTCTCTGGGTCGTTTTCCTGCCAGCCTGGCAGAGTACACTTGTTTTGCTAATCGTTCCTCGCCCATTCTGTTTAAGTGACAATACCACCTGAGATTATCTCTGCTAACGCATTCCTGGATGCTGACAATGTCAAGTTCTTTCCTAATATCCTCGTTTTTAATATAATATTGCCATTGATGCCATCTGTCCATGCCTCTAATCTTTCTCAGGACTCTCATATCTGCAGTCTCTAGTCTTTGGTCAAGTGTTTTACTTCTGACCCAGCTCTCAGATCCGTAAGTTAAAACTGGCTTGAACACTGTCCTGTATACAGCTAATTTAGTGCTCAACTAATTTCTCTCTTATTCCATATGAATTTATTCAATTGACTTTCTACCATATACCAGCTTTGTTGATTCTGTTGTGTATTTCGATATGTACTTTACCATCTTCAGTAATAAATCGTGTCTAAGTAGCTGAAATGTTTTACTTGTTCCACAGGTTCTGCTTTCACAATGCAGTTGACATTTTCAATGATTCTGCCTATTTTCATTGTTCTTTGTCGTTTTATTGCTGACCTTCATACCACATCTATTACAACAGTTATTCAGTTTAGTCAGAGAATCTTGCAGACTTGTAATGGATTTATTTAGAAGTATGATGACATCGTCCGCATAAAATGACATTAATATCTCCAATTTTGATATCATGTTTAATACCACTTTCCTTCATAATGTGGTCCATATAGATAATGAATAACAGAGGGAATAATGTACACCAGATTTAACATTCAACCATCTTCCTATATTTCCTTCAGTTCTAACTGCTGACTTACAACTCAAATAAAGACCATGTATTGCTTGATATAATGTCCGATTGACACCATATAACTGTAGCGTATTGAATAGCTTCTCTCTTGGCACCTTGTCATATGCGTTTTTTCCAGATCGACAAAACTTAAATACAGATCTTTGTTATATTCCCATGATTTCTCCACTATTTGTCGTAAAGTGAAGATCTGATCCTGACAGCCTCTATTTGCCCTGAATTTAGCTTGTTCTTCACCAAGCTTTTCTTCCACAATTCTTCTCAGCCGTTTCTCAAGTATACTGGCATAAATCTTGCCAGGAACACCAGTAGGGAAATACCTCTGTAATTGTCACATTCAGTTTTATTTCCCCTTTGATATATGGGTACTATGAGCTCTACTCCAATCATCGGGAATTCGTCCCTCTGTCCAGGCCTTCTGAACTATGCAGTGCAGCCACTGTAAGACTTTTATACTACCATACTTCAGCATTTCTGGTCGAATATCAACTACTCCTGCTTCCTTTCCACATTTCAAGCCTTTGATGGCTTTTTCTACTTCAAGTATGGGATATGTATTCCTGACTGTATGCCTGATGAGTGTTTTTTACCACTGTGCTATCACTGCTTGTTTCATTTAGCAATTTTTTCGAAGTAATTACTCCATATTCTAGGATATCATTTTCTCCCGTTTTCATGTTACTTTATTATTTCTCACTCCTTTTATAGCACTCTTTCCTCCATTTCTAAGCATCTTCAATAACCTCCAGATTATTTTGCCACCTTCTTGATATTTATTTTCTATGTCTACAAACTATTACATAAAAAATCATCTTTCATCAGGACAATTCATCTGCCCACAAAGGTGTTTTGGCATTGGGAATATTAAGGAATCTGCACTATGAATTGTTGGAACATCCACCCTATTCTCTAGATTTGGCTCCCTCTGATTTCTATCTCTTCTGAAAACTAAAACTCTTCCTTCTTCAAATCAAGAAGTGATTGCAGCTGTAGAAGGGTATTTTGGAGATCTTACTGAGAACCACTACAGGATGGGATAATGGCGCTGGAGCATCACTGGAATAAATGTATTAGTCTTGAGGGAGATTATGTTGAAATATAAAAATAATTTTGAAATTAGAAATTTGTTTTTTCATTGTTAGGTCAAGAACTTTACAGACAACCATCATAGATGATAATGCCTCTGGAACTAGGCACAAGAAATTGATGAAACTAGAGACTCTTGGAGAATGAAGGCAGACAGGGCCATAGGACACTTGCCAAAGTGAGCAAAATAACTCAAAAGATCACTTGGATGTTAAAGAATACATTATCAAGTAGGGAAAAGAAAGTTATTATTCCTTTTTATAAGGGTATGATACAACCACATCTGGAATGCTGTGCGCAGATTTTTTTTTTTTTTTTTTTACTAGGTTATTTGGGGACAATGGTGGAATGGATGACCAAGATGATGTCTATGGAATTCTACGTATGGGAACATACTAAAGTTTTTGTGGCCTGCAAATATAGATTGACTGCTTGAAGAAAGAGATATAACAGAAACATATAAGTTACTAAAGGTGTTTTATGGGATTGATAAAGAAGAAATTTTTTTAAAACATGACATGGGAAAAGAGAACAAGAAATCATCCCTGAGTTGTGTATGTGAGGACTAGATTTTTTTAATTAAAGAGTACTAGATTTTTTTAATTAAAGAGTACTAAATGAGTGGAAGGGATTGAAGAATATTGTATAGTACCTCTGTTTTCCAACTACAAGCTCTGTATATTCAGATAATGCATCCATAGATATTTGGCAGCATAGATATTTGTAAAAATCTTTTAATTGTTAGATTATTTTCATTATCTCATGTGAGACAACTGCCCTGACATTATGCTTGGTCTCTAAGAACAGAGCTTTTAGATTATTTATTCCTTATTCCCATCCATGATACTAAATGCTATAGGCCTTTCATACATGGAATTGCCATTACATAATGATATAATGTATATAATGATACAATTTTATTTTATTTTTATAGGAGAACCTGCTGAATGGCATAATGTATCTTTGGACAGTAGAAATGGCATATCATCCAGTCGAGTAGAAGATAGCTATGTCTCTGTACTTGTGGATCATTTCTGAAATTTCAAAGTACACTATTGTGTCACAGGTGAATGAGTTGCCCAGCAAATAGTCCATAACCGAGTACAGAAGTATTTTGAGTTGGGTATGGAACCAAAGAATTTTATGAATAACTGCTATGAATGAACAACAGTGATTAAGTTACCATGATGATATAAAGACACTGATTTCATATAAACATTATAGCAGTCAAGATTTAGCTAGTCACCTCTGGCTTGCATAACAAGAGAAGGCTACCTTCTGTTATTTAATATGATTTCCTTAATTCCATGTTTATCGTGAAAATATGTGTTAATATGCCATGAACTGGATACAGTATTGTACATTTCAAAGAGTATCCAATGAATGTAAAATTTTTTATATATATAATATTTCAACATGCACAAATTCATATTGAATCACTTTTGAAATTTCCAGATAATAATGTTCCTAATAAGTTCCTTTTTACTTTTGTTGAACATTTTAACAGATGATATGACGATTTTTTTTTTAATACATTTCTTTAGTTCTTTCCCAAAGTATATTTTACTTCCACTATTTCTACATGATGCAGAAACAGTGAAATTGAATTAAGAATAAATACAGTCATCTCACTAGAGTAAACACTAACACTACTATAACAAAATCATTCACCATAACTAACTGCTGAAAACTCCTAACCAAAGCCCTATAGCTATTATTGTTAACAGAAATTTAGCAAACTTCCTTATGCTCTCTGCAAGTTTGTTATAATGAGAGTTAACTGTAAAAGGTGAAATCTGTGAAGTTAATTCTGTTAATCTGCTTATTAAGCAAAATTTCATTATATACTTACTGAGATCTTTTATATGCAAAGTTGAATATCAGTATAATTTCTTCTTATTATATGTTTATTTTGAACATTTAGACTGAACATTAAAGTAATCTGTTATAAATTTTTGTAACATCATTACTATGCATTGCTACATATATTTTATATATGTAGCAATGCATAGTACTGATGGAGAAAACATAGAGAGGGAAAAAAAATAAAACATTATATATAAGAAAGTTTGATATATGAAATAGGTTATGCAGCACGTTGTCATATGATTTCATTAACGTTGAGCACATGTAGTATAAATATCACCAACTGGCTTCTGAATGCCACCATAGAAAAACAATCAACTGGCAAAACACCACTGTGTCCTTTTTCACAACTTGAATATTTGATTGTCATTTCAAACAAGCTGCAGGTTGTTATTATAACTGGGCCTTAGCTACAAAGCAGATAAAAAATCATTTAAAGAAGTGGAGCAACTGAAACCTTTCACCAGATACATAACTAAGAAGAAATGTAGTTCTTAATCTGCATGGCACTTGACACTGTGTTCAAACCAGCTGCATGGTCAAATCTAATTTCTTCTAGACTAGATATTGCCAGTGATTTGTTGAGATTGGTTCTCTTAAATGGGTTGTTAAATTTAAAAAAAAAAAAAAAAAAAAAGCCAGCTGGTGAATATATATATTATATATTTAAATCCATTTCACATGCATACTTTACCTATACTAGTATAATATATATATATATAGATAGATAGATAGATAGATAGATATTATTTAGTTTAAATGTTCAAAATGCCCAACACGAATGCATCGGTGTCATCTCTCACCAACTGATCTACAAACCGAAAAGCATAAGGCAGGTAAAATTTTTTCTGCTTCCTGCTATCACATACATTTCCTTTGCTAATGTAAACATAATTTTTCAAGTATCCTCCGTGCAAAAAATAATAATAATTGTTAATTTCTTCAATTAACATGAAAAAACACAAGGGTTAAGTAATGCTATTTATTTTTTCTATTCTATTCCCTCAGACATCAGCCATACGGCTGGTGGGGATAGCTATATGCTACCATACTAGGGAAATGATTATGAGCAAGGTGGTTTCCCGTTACCTCCCTTGCCATACTATATCTATTATGACTGTAGTCTGTGTGTTCACGGGGGCTGGTTTGCCTGCTTGCTTTATAAATAAAACATAAATATTATATATAAAACTTGCCTGTTTTATGTATAACATCTTACTTGTTCAAATAAATCCATTGTTCATAATTAACTATTGTTGTTACTAATGATGGCTTGTGATATTCGTGTTAATTGAAGAAACCTCTCGTGGCACAAGTATCTCTTAAACAACAACAAATAATAATAATAATCCACGGGAACCAAATCTTGAGATCTTGAAGTGTATTCAAAAGTACTCCCTCAATAATTCATCTAATAATCATAGAATTCATTGTCAAGATAATCCTGCACTGCTGTATGATAATGTTGGGGTACACTGTCTTGTTGAAAAACACCACTATATATCTCTAAACATGTTTTTGATATTTGATGCAGCATAATCTCTCAATATTTAATGTTAATTTTCACCATTAACAGTACTATTGAACCGATCAGCTCCAGTTATTCCATATGAAGATATTCCCATCCACATAGTGATCCCAGATAGATTGACATCTTTCTGGAGAGTTGTGAAAAAATTGTCATCTATAGCTTTAAAATGTGATAATTAAGTATATACACATAATTTTGAAACACCCTCTATATATGTGTGTGTGAAAACAGTTATACAATTTCATATCAAGCACAACTAGTGCTTGATATGAAATTGTCACTTGTTAAATATTTAAAATTTAATGGTCAAGAACTAATTCCTTGCAAAAAAAAAAAAAAAATGCATATAAATCATTGCTGATATCATATCTTCATATGATATATATGATATAAATGGTTGTGTAATTCATATATAATGCAGATAAACCTAATGGAAAGATTTTTCTGAATCACTAATTTTATATAGTGGTAGTAGAACAGGAATAGTAAATTACTAAATTGTAAATGTTGAAACTCAATCCCTGTATATTCTGACAAGAGCACAGTACTTATAGCTGTTTATTGTATTCCAATTAAAATTTAAAATAATAATAATAGCAACCGAATTAAGTAACTATAACTGAAGGGGGAGAATCAATTTTGGTATGCTTTCCAAATTAATTACTGTATTAAAAAAAAAACAACAGATATTGTGATTTCATAGTTAAATTGAAAAACCCGTGAAATTTTGATTATTCAACTCTTATGTTTCTACCAGTTAACATTTGTACTTTAGTAATTTCAAAGTAATTAACATTACCCATGTGGTGCTTCATCCCAATGAAGTCTATATGATAGCATGATGAATGTTGATGTTATATCAATAAAAATACCATGTGTCTAAAATACTATATAATCTGTTGTATTAGCACCATGAAAAAAAGTATATAAATATTATTTCTCTGTATACTATAGCATAATGTATTTTCTCAATTTTCCAATTTATAGAAATGTTTACTTTAATATATAAATCATCGTATTTTGGATGAAATACAGTAACTAGTAAAATTTTTGCTGTTACATAGTTTTGCAAAACCAGATTTTTTTTTTTAATCTGAATATTCAGATCACTGTATAACTGTATAGAGATAAATATATGATACAAATGGTTATGTAATGCAATGAAAGACAGAAAGTGCCACAGTAGCTTGAATTCTGTGCCTCTTTTTATAATACACTTTAAAAATGAAGTTGATGATTTCTGTTTTAAGTATGATGCACTCTGTTATTTTATAAAATTGTAAAGAGGATCTTCATAGTATGTTTATTATTGTTTAATAAAATGTGTTTATATAAAACTAGTAATTACTCTAAAAGACAAGCAAAATGCTTTCGAGCTAGTCCCTTTCTGTTTAAGTGATTGTGACCATACCAATTAAGATTAGCTCTACTTACATAGTCGTGAATGATAACAATGTCAAGTTACTTTCTAAAAGGATGATTCTGCCACGATGCCCATTCGCTCTTCGTCATTTTTCTCATAACTCCTGTATCTGTTCTAGTCTTTGATGAATGGTTTAATATTTCTAACCCAATTCTCAGATTCATAAGATACACTTGGTTTGAACAGCAATTCTACAAGTTTTGTGTTTTGGTTAATTTCTCTTATTTCACGTGAATTTATTCATCTAGCTTCCACCATACTAGCTTTGTTTATTCTGTTATCTATTTCAAATTTAATTTCCTATTTTCACTAAAACTTGTACCTAAATAGCTGAAATGTGTTTTACCTATTCTATAGACTCTCCATTAAGGAAGAACAAATGGAGTCAGACTTAAGCATTTTAGTCTTCAAGGTTTGAGAACTTTCAAGGAAGAAATGAAGGAAATTTTGCAGGTCATAGCAGTTGTAGAAAGAGAACTCAGGATCACCCATGGAAGCTAAGTAAGGATGGTCACAGCAGGCACAGATCCTTTTCATGGTTTGTGGTAAGGGAAGAGAATGAGCTGCCATGGGCACTGCGAGTGCAACTTCAATGAATGTTTTCAAAGAGAGGTATGACAGGTACCAAGGCATTTCCTTGATGAATCCCTGACTCCCTTATGGGTACTATATAATAATAATAATAATAAAATGTTGTTAATATATTCCATGTTCCTTCCAAATTTCATAATTTTTTTTCATTTTATTTCTGATTCTCATTTCTGAACTTGTCACGGTAGTTATTCAATATTATTTCATTTAGAGTTCTGAAAACTTGTAGTGATTTATTTAAAATCGTGGTTTTGGTGTGAGTCAGTTGGAGAGACTGCTGCTAGAAGATAGAGAAGTAAGTACAGAGAATGAATCCGATCAAGTGGGAAGTGACATGAAAGAGTAGGAGATTGTATTTGCGAAAAGGACATTGATGTGTCCATTTTGCCTCTTTACAAGCTTGTTATGACCTCAGGAACCTCCACGTAGTCAAAAAACTTAAAGTGGAAGACCCACGTTATCCAAACAATATACCTTGAATGAATGGACTGACAAAACTCTCAATCTCACAGCTTATTCCACTCATTCACCACTCTTCAAGCAAAAAATCTAGTCCTCACACCTATACTAACCACACCCTTACTCAGTTTCTTTCTGGGGGGTGACATCTTTGTACTCCCCAGCCAAGTATTCCCTCTGCAACACTCCTATAAAACCCTGTTAGTAACCTAAATGTTTATCATAGTTTCTCTTTTCCAACTTTTGAAACATGCAAACCCTCAATCTGTCATTATAGGAAACCATCTTGGTAAATGGTCTGTGGAATGTTTCCTATGATGACACTGTATCAACCCCAAAAAATTCATTTGATCAGAACTGAATATGGTAATCCACCTATGCTGTATCACAGCTTTATAAAGAATAATATCTCTGATTTTAGTGTGTTCAATAACCAAGTAATTCCATGAACCATCTTGGCTATCTATGCAATATGTCCTCTGAACTTCAACTCCCCCATCCAGCGGTAGCACCTCGAAATCTTTAGTGTCATCAGTTTCCTTGAGCACATTTACATCAAGGCAGTTCACAACTTGTAATCTTTTCATTCTGAAATGCATAACTTCATCTTTCAGCATCAAACTGACACCTATTATCTTTTACCTATAATTGTCATTCTACTGAAATTATCTTACAAGCTAACTACATTGCTTTGATTAACTGCTACACTACCCAGGAGTGATTCAAGCACAGAGCCTTGTAGCACTCTGCTAATTACCTACTTTTCCTGGATTCTGCCCCTTCCACGTACTACTCTTTGGCATCTCTCCATATGGTATCCTGTCAAATATCTTTTAAAAATTCTGCAGTATCATAGTGCAGTCATTCATTTTATCAAACAGCTGTCATTCTCTTCAACTCTTATTCAACACTTATCCTTTCCAAACTAATTGAATCTATAACATCTTTCTTCTGACAGTTGATCATTCTATACACACACCAAGTAACACTCACACATCGGATCAAGAAAATGAAAAGCACATAAAAATATGTTTGATAATAAGTATTATTATTATTACCCACAAAGTTGTCATTAGTATAATTACCTACACCAGCTGTCATATTTTCTCATAAACTCCTTCACAGTCAATGTACTCACCACTTCAACAGGAAAACTGTACAACTCACTTCACTGTTCTGTGAAAGAAAAATACAATTCTTATCTCTTTCTTAATGGCACATGAACTCAGTATTCATAGATACCGTCTCTCTCCCCACCTTCCATATAATAATAAAATACTGTTGATTAAATATTCTTGTTTAATCCTTTATCCTAGTGTAAGCAAACAAAGTTTGCATATGAAGTTTCTTCATAACAAGGTTACTTGTATATCAAAGCTAATGACTTCACATTAATTGCCTTAGTATCCCATAATACAAAGCACACATCATTTTGTGTGTATATAATGTTATGCATTATGGGAAGGGTTATGGGAAGCACTACCTAAATTCCACATTCCCATATATGTGGGATATATGTATGAATTCTGCATCACTTCAACCTTGGTATCTCTTCTGGGTCTGGCTCGCACTGAAGAGACCTCAGTAAAGGTTGAAACCAGTCTGGGTAGTGGCCCTTCTCATAATGCATAGCATTATACACACCTGAAAGGATGTGTACTTTGCATTATGGGATACTGAGGCAATTAATGCAAAGTCATTAGCCTCTATATACAAGTAACCTTGTCATGAAGAAACTTCACATACAAACTTTGTTTCCTTACACTTCGTAAAAGATTAAACAAGAATATAATTTCTTGGCATTTTTAATTTGATTAAATAGTTTGTAATATGGAAGTCAGGGAAAGGAAAAGAGATATCTATGACTGCTGAGTTCATCAATATCATCTTTGTAGTTATTTTTTTTTTTTGCACCCTTTCCACAGCTGTTTATAATCTTGTAACCCAGGAAACCAAATCTGCTCACTGTAATTCAGATGAGGTTGTATAGAGGCCTTGTAAAATAACTTCCTTATCCTTTCACCTTAATTTTTGTTTTAAAATTGCAATTATCCTTTGAGTTATACTTCCAATTTTTTTTTGTCACCTGTTTCATCAGACATAATCTCATCAACTTAATATGCCACTTGGAAATCACATTATGTCAAAGTGTATAACTCTCACTTACTAACACTGAACTAACAGCCATTATCATTTGCCACAGTTCTGTTCAAACCATTCTGTACAGTATGTTCTGTAAGTGGCATCTCTAATTGCCCTGCCTGTCTCTGCATTATCAACAAACAGTTCAACATCTCTTCCTGGATCCTTCTCAGTGTTATTAATGTTTAGATTGAATAACAAAGATCTGAGGACATATTCGTATGGTATGCCACTCATTAAATCACTTTAATGATAGGTATAGAAGCAGTGCTTTTTTATATATATAGTATATTTTTATGCTTTGTACTAATGCCAGGAGTATCCGAAATAAAGCAGATGAATTGGTGGTGCTGATAGCATCAGCCTGGCCAAAGATTATTGGGATCTCTGAGACGTAGTTGAAGGAGGATGATATAATAACAGGAATTGAAGTAGCAGGGTGCAGCATTTTCCAGCAGGTTAGGAAAGGAAAACGTGGTGGTGGTGGTGGTGGTGGAGTACTGCTTATGATAAGTGATGACTTATGTCCTCTAAGAGTACAAGCTTTGGAAGGCAGTGACACTAATGGTTTTGAAAGCATATGGTGTGAGGGAGAAGTGGCCAAAACACGATATTTAGTGGGTGTTGCTACAATCCAAGGAGTACAGAGGGTGGGGAGCAGGAGATGTTTAGGCAGTTGAGCTTGGCAAGTGCAAGAAGAATGATTGCTATGGGAGATTTTAACTACATCAGTATAAGCTGGGAAGAAGAAAATGCATGTAGTAATAAGGGGATGGAATTTCTAGAATTCCTGAGGGACAAATGTCTTAGGCGACATGTAATAGAGGGAACATAGGGTTTTGGATTTGGTCATAGTGTCAGGAGAGCTGATAATAAGAGAGGTGACATCTCTCCCACCATTGGAGAAACGCCTCCGTAGTGCAATTGGAAGAATGACGGTACATTGCGCCCTTCGATTGGAATAGGCCTAAGTTCGATTCTCGTCGTGACAGGAGGCATCTTTATCTGGTCGATTACAATCGAAGGTGAGTTAGCCGATCTCATACGGAGGTAGCAGGGTTTTTCTCTCCCAGAAACGCGGGTTTTTCATCCCACATACATACAAATCGACCCTTCAGAACACATGCAATTTACAGACAAAAATCACTAGTTGTGGTGGTGTTGGAGGTGGGCGGTAGATGGCGTTGATGGAGATGATTCATAGTAGAGGTTACATGTTGAGACAGTTGTAGTTGTCCTCCCGCGATGAGTCTTCGGACTCCTTGGAGGTATCAGTAATAATAATAATAAAGTGACCATGTGGTTTTGACTTGGAAGATGAATAGACATGCAGGTGTATCAAAGAAAAGGGAACGTATGTGGAATTATAAGGCAGGTGATTATAATAGTCATAGGTATCAACTAGGGGCAGTTCCATGGAGGGCAGAATTGGAAAGCCAGGATATCATTAGTGCTTGGGAAATTGTGAAGGAATATTTGTTAGCAGCAACAGTAAGTGTATTCCATGAGTGAAAAGGCAGACACAATTTGGTGTAAAGTGGATGACAAACACTATCACACAGGAACTGCAGGTGAAAAAGAGATTATGGAAGAAATATAAGGAGAGGGGGTGGAAGGCAGATACATGAAGAATATAAGATGCAGACCAGAAGAGTGACTACTATGGTGAGGAAGGCAAAACTGGAATATGAGAAGAGATTGACACTAAGATTCAAAGAAAATCCTAGAGAATTTTTTAGCTATGTGGCCAGTAGGAGGAAAAATGATTGTTGAAGAATGACATTGCAGAATAAAAATGGGAATAGAGTGACTGATGCAGAGGATATAGTGCAGTTGTTCAATGAGCATTTTATTGGAGTATTTCATCCTGGAGAAGAAGGTTTTAATACTAGAGGGATAGGCAGGTTCGGGGATTAGAGGTGCAAGAGGAGAGTGTGTTCCAAATACTCAGTACTCTGGATATCAGTAAAGCTGTGGGACTAGATGGTATTTCACCACGGGTTTGACAGCTTTGCTCTGTTGACCTGGCTCTTCAATAAAAGTCTGACTGTGGGAATGGTACCCAAGGAATGGAAGGAAGGTAGGATAGTGCCACTGCACAAGGGCAGTAGCAGACTTAAAATGTCTAATTATAAACCAGTTATGCATCATCAGTAGCTGTTAAGGTCTTGGAGAAATTAATGAGGGACTATATACAGTATTGGGCAGATGAGAGTAATGTTATCTGTGAGAGTCAACATGGATTTGTTAAGGGGGGTGCTCTTGCTTTAGTAACATGATTGCCTTTTATAATAAAGTGATAAGAGCAGTTGATGAGGGGAAAGGCATATACTGCCTTCAGTTGCAGTTACAGCACATGGTTTTAAATGTCAGGTTAGTCAAATGGATTCAGGATTGGCTGTCTGATAGGTATCAGAGAGTTGTGTATGTGGAGCAATATCAAGGAAGCAGAAGGTTACAAGTGGGGTTCCACAGGTCTTATACAACGAAATGATAACTCTTTTATCTGCAGATCTTTCAATCCAATGACGTTGTCAATGGATTGAAAGGGATATTCAGTTGTTTGCAGATTATGTGAAGGTGGGAAGGGTTATCAGTAATTGTGCAGATGTGGCAGCCCTGCAAGAGGATTTGAATAAACTAGACAGATGGGCAAAAGAATGGCGGTGTTGATTTAATGCAGTAAAATGATAACTGAAGTTTCGGATCCATCGATGGGAGGATGCATACTCGATTGGAAGAGCTATACTGGAGGAAGCAGGGAAGACAAGAGATCTGGGGGTGATGATTGATAGAAAATGAAATTCATGGGGCATATTGCAAAGGTGGTGAAGGTAACCCAGAGGATTTCTGCAATACTGAGAAGGACGCTGACCTGCAGATAAAAGAGTTATCATTTCGTTGTATAAGACCTGATCAGTCCACACTTAGACTATTGGTCTTAGATTTGGTCCCTGAGATTTGAAGGTAATAAATTAACTGTGGAAAGTGTACAAAGGCAGATAACAAAGATGGTTTCAGGACTGTACCATGTTAGTTATGAGGATCGGCTGAGGAAATGTGGACTGTAGAGTTTGGTAGATAGAAGGAGAGGTGATGTGATCTAGACTTTTAAACTGTTGAGAGGCAGTTACATGGTAGACATTGGGGAGTTCTTTCACTTGGGGGAATGGCATATAGGGTGGTTGAACCATGGGATGCATTGCCTGAGAGAGTGGTGAGAGCAAGAACGGTCAGTCAGTTCAAGGAGTGATATGATAGACTTTGTGTGTCCTAAGAAGGACCTCCCACAATGAGCCTTTTGACTCCATGGAGGCCTGAATAATAATAATAATAATTAATTCTAGTTGATTTAACCCCCCTCCCCACAAACACACACCCTTTTCAATACCTGTCCTTTAGCCTCTGGCTTATCCAAGAGTATATTCCAATCACATATCCTCCAGTTTATGCAACATCCTTTTATGTGGTATTCTATCAAAGTCCAGTAGCAATTAATTGTATCGCATTGTACCCTCTATCCAATTTTATGATTACATTATTAATAAATATGAGAAAATGACTTAGATATGATCTCCATTTAATAAACCCTTGTTGTTTCTTAAAAAGTATAGCTTGTATATCAACTCACTTCCGTATTTAAGTTCTTGCCACGTCTAAAATCTTTATCACAACTTCAGAAATGATATGTTGATAGTTTTAGACAGATCAATTTTTACAAAACCCTTGTACAAAAGGCCTATCATACATTCTTTCATTCCTGTGGAAATTTTACTGAGCTGAAACTCAAATTATACAATAATTTGAAGTTGATACAACTGCTTATCCAGGTTATGCAACAGCTCTGTAGAACCTCCTTTTCTTGCACATCTCTCCCTTTATCCAATTTAGTTATTGTACTGTGCATCATGCTACATACACTAGGTTGATAGATCTTGACAATGTGAATGCTTATTTTGTATCTGATTTCTTGATTTTTCTTTGTCGAAAAACTAAAGGAAGCACACAGTGCTTGAATTCCAGTGCGGTAGGAGGTGATTTCCCTTGGAGTCATCAATAGCCAATTCCTCCACTACTTAAAAGCCCACCAATTAATCAGAAGCCACCAGTACAGATTCTGCCATTCAAGATCCACAACTGACTTCATAGCTTACATCACCCACCACCGGACAGATGCCATGGAAAGGTTTGGAGAAACTTGTGCTATTGCTTGACATTTCTAAAGCCTACGACCATGTGTGGCATTGTGGCCTGCTTAACAAATTGCCATCCTTTGGTCTCCCTGCCACCCTCTGTAATTAGGTAGCCAGCTTTCTCTGCTCATTCTCTGTGAGTCATGATAGATGGATCCCTCTCTTTGAGCTTCACCATCAATACTGAAGTGCTTCAAGACACTTCAGTATCCTATCCTGTCATCTATTCTTTCTCTTCTTCAGAAATGGCCTACTTGCAATCACCACTAATCCTATCCACAGATTGCTGATAATAGTACTTTCTGCTCATCCTACTCATTTGAAAAATCATGCAGTACTTTGGCATCCCAGACTACAAAATCATCTACTACCAGTGCCTTAAACGTTGATCTTCATACTATCCTTCAATGGGGCTAGAACAACCTTATCATGTTCAATGCTACCAAAACACAGTCTTGCCCTTTCTCTCACAAAAGAAATCTCAGCTTACCTACACTTACTATCAGTAACATACAAATCACCAGACAAAGATCAGATCTCTCTACTTGGACTAGCATTTACCTCCAGTCTCTCCTGGCATAAACACATCACATCAATAGCCTTCCTCATCACCCAAGAAACGAGGTATTCTTTTTTGTTCAAAAGGCTATTTTACAGCCAACTAATTCCTAACTGTATACAAATCCCAAATCCTGCCCATGCTTAGAATACTGCTCACATGTTAGTGCACCTGAAACTTCCCTTAAAATCCGTGATGCTGTAAGCTCATTGATGATCCTTCTCATACAGATTCACTTCAACCTCTATGTCACAGATGCAGTGTTTGAGCACTATATCTATTCTACAGGTACTTCCATAGTCACTGCTCCAGTGATTGACAGCTATCATTCTTTCACTTTCCATTACATCTATTACTCCAAGAGCAGCTGCTGCCTCCAGCATCCCTTTACTGTGTAACTACAAACATGCCAAACTTGCTTCTCCTCTTCCTCTTTTATTCCATCCATCTCTGTCCTCTGGAACAGTCTTCCTCATGAAGTATTCCCAAACAATTACTCATCTGCACCCCACATATAGTACTGATGTGCTTTTAGGTCTCTTGACCTCTCATGTATAGAATCAATATAAAAATAAAGAAAATCTGTGAGAGAAAGGTTGAAGTGAATCCATAAGAGAGGGATCATCCATGAGCCAAATTGCTCTCTTCTGGATAGAATCAAGGATTTTTAGGGAAGTTTTAGATGCATCATCCCAAACATGTGAGCAGTGTTCTAAGCATGGGCTAATTTGGGATTTGTATGGAGCTGGTTGGATGCCAAATAACATCTTGAACAAAAGAGAATGCCTAGTCTCTTGGATGATGAGAATGCTATTGTTGTAATATGTTTATTCTATGAGAGACTAGAGGTATAACAAACAGATTGATCTGATATTTTCTGGCGATTTGTGTATTACTGAGGGCATGTGCACTGCAATCTCTTTTGCAAGAAAAAAAGGCAAGACGGTGTTTTTGTTGGCACGAATGTAACAAGATTGTCCTCACTCCACTGAAGGATAGTATGTACATTAATGCTTATGGCACTACTTGTTGTCTAGGATGTCAGAGTACTACATGGTTTGTCAAACTAGCACAATGAATGGAGAGTACTGTCATTTGAATCTGCTTCTCACACGTGTCTCTTCTGCATTCAGTAAGGTTATTCATTCTACATTCATTATTTCTTTTACTTGCAACATAATGGAAAGATTATTTTGTTACCTTTAACCTATAGGCCTTTGGACATGACCTGTGGCGTATTTAGGGATTTCCTGCCCTTCATATTTAATGAACATGTTGACTTACCCAAAATGTCCTAGAATATTCTAGGTCTTGCGACTCACTCGGCGAAAGTATTTATCAAGTCCCCCGTAGTCCAGTGCCCTTGTAATATCGCTCTCAATTTATAGAACTGCCAAGTTGCTGAGCCTTTCTTCTGTCATAGTTGTTCTATGGTAGTCCTTCAACCTTTCTAGGGCGGAAAAACGATCGTTCAGCTGTGCAATTTGTTGCCATCTTACACAG
Source organism: Typopeltis vanoorti (assembly GCF_054136105.1). Taxonomy (NCBI): domain Eukaryota; kingdom Metazoa; phylum Arthropoda; class Arachnida; order Uropygi; family Thelyphonidae; genus Typopeltis; species Typopeltis vanoorti. Next base: position 7,203,697 of record NC_143571.1, read on the forward strand.
AAAAATCGTAACAGATTGATTTATATACGCCGTAGGGCTTCCTGTCGAATTTTCTGTGAAAGTTATAGGAATGTATTTATTTCTAGGCCACTTGATTTCAGGTGCACCCTGAAGTACAGACATTCGTTTATAAATTCAGGTTCAATATCAATCGAAAAATGTTCTTGAAGTTATTTTCCCATTTTATGACGTCCTTTTCACATAATCACATGCATTGTTGTGAGAAACCGGAACTCCTTCTAGAGGTTTTCATACGACACTTTTCTTCGATTCATTTAGAATGAGAGACTGAAAAATTGTCTCATAAGTATCAGTTTTGAAAATGCGTAATGGACTGTACTCGTCTTCATTTTTGTTACTTTCATCTGTGCTGTCGCCAAAAAACTTGGTGAGCTTTATCTTCCTCTTTTTCTCTTCCTCATACAAGTCACCTCCACTAAGTTTCTTGCCCTGTTCTTCATAGGATTCTTCGAGTCAGGGCCGCGCCAACCCGAGGGTGCAAGGGGTGCACCGCACCCGGGCGATAACATTGATAGGGCAGCATTTTATGTAGCTAATATCTAATTTGGATTATACAATGCAGTTTTAGGGGCGGCAGATAAAAGTTTGCACCCGAGCGGCAAATACGCTTGGCGTGCCCCTGCTTAGAGTAGCTCTAGTTCTTTGAAATATTCTTCGAGGGACCCGTACAGTTCAAACACAGTTCCTATATCAATGTTTACACTTTGTAATTTCTTGCTTGTGCATTCATTCTTGCGAGAATATCACCCTATAGGCAGGTCATGATCCCAACCTCCAGTGACCGAAGTTAATGTAGAATCCCACTTGTTTCACATCGCGTAACTTTCTTCTGGGTGGTCATTTTCAATTTCGGACAAAGAGTGGAAATTATTTCCTTCCATCCCTCACGAAGACTCCGACAGGCAGCATCACGAGCTGACCAACGAGTAGGCGAAGGACGTTTGATTACTTTTGCATAAGTTTCCAGGTGCTTTCTTAGAACGCTCCACTGATGTGCTGAAGATGTGAAAAATACGTACAGTTTCTGAAGGACATCAAAAGCGGGAGTACCGACAGGATTCGGCAGCTCAAGCATTAATTAGAGACAGAGAATGTCCAGCGCACGAGACATGTTACTAGCATTATCATATGCCTGCCCTCTGCAATTTGTTACATCAATTCCAAGCTCGTTTAGTGAAGTCAAATCCTCCTCTTGTAACTCTTCAGATTTGTGACTTACATTAGGAATGAAACGCAAGAAACACTCCACAGGAGTTCCATGTTCTTTAACATATTGTACAATGAAGGACAGCTGATCAACATGAGACTAATCTGGTATTGAGTCAACACTTATGGAATAGCACTTAGCTATTTTAAGTTCTTCCGCAATAAATTTGATTACTTTCTCGCTTATTATTTTAATAAATTCCTCATACGTGGCAAAGGAAAGATAACAAACGAAATAGTTTCCTTTTTTCCCGCTTTTGGCAATGTGCTCAGCAAGAAAGGGTTCAAATTCATCAATTAACTCTAGACCAGTGGCAGCCGGTGAAATTTTAAGTGGGGGTGCTGTCTATATAAAATTTAAAAAAAAGTGAGAAAAGAGTGTACCTTACCACCACTTTTATTGATGATATGTAAGGATTACATTATGAAAGACAGCGGTATTAAACCTGACGTCAAAATTTGAGGAGTTAAATCTCAGCTCTCTACTTTATGCAGGTGATGTTATGCTTCTAATAAATTTAGCTCAAGTCTACAAGATTCCTTGACTAAACTGAATAACAGCTGTAATAAATTTTGTATTTAAATCCACAGTACAAATACAAAGACCACCAAAATAGACAGAAACATTGAAAACATGAACGACGTCGTGAATCTATAGAAGAAGTAAATCATTTAGCTATTTAGGCACATTTTTTTGTGAAAATGGCAAATCACATATGGAAATAGACCAGAATTAGAAAAGATGGTATGGTAGGACTTCAAATGAATAGTTTTATATGAAATAAGAGCGAAATTAGTCAAAATACTAAAATAGTTAAATTAAATCGGCCAAGAAATTACATTATTATTATTATTATTATTATTATCATCTTCTTCTTCATCAACATTGACTTCCATGGTGTCAGAGACTCACTATTGCATACAATGCTCATCCAACCGAATCTTAAACTGATTCAATGTGTCCACATCCACAACACACTCAGGCAATACATTCCACTGACCAACCACCCTCTCCATGCAAAGAACTTGCTTCTCACTCCGTTGCTCACATCTTCCTTATACAGTTTCCAACAATGGCCTCTTGTTCTACTCCCCTCTCCCACTCCATGAAAAATCTCTTCCATGTCTACCTGATAACCAGCTTATATGTCTCTATCATATCCCCCCCCCTCTTCCTCCTATTCACGAGGCTCTGCAACTTACATTCTCTCAATCTGTACTTGTACACCACATTCCAAAGATCACTACCTACCTTTGTGAATCTTCTCTGTATCCTTTCCAACATATCCTTGTCACTATGAAAACCTGGCGACTAAATCTGTGCACAATAATCCATAGGAGGCCTGATCAACCCTTATACAATGGAATCATAACCTCTCTATTTCTGCATGTCAGGGTTATCGGCATCATTGCCATTATTTAATGTGATGTATTTACAACTTGTACAATGTGGCCACTGAATTTCAGGTTCTTGTCCACCATCACTCCTAGATCTCTCATCTTCTCTACTTCTGTTAAAGTTTCCCCACCAAGTGTATACGTGGCATCCCATCGTTGCTTGCCAAATCTCAAAACCTTACACTTGGCAACATTGAACTGATAATTCCACTTACCTGCCCATTCATGCAATCTATTCAAATCCTCTTATAAGGCATTAACATCAGCCTGACTGTGCATTGCTCTCCCCAGTTTCACATTGTCCGCAAACAGCTGGATATCACTAGTTAAACCAGACCCAATATTATTAACATACAAATTGAACAACAATGACACCAAAACTTACCCCTGCGGCACACCACTGGTGAACATTCTCTTTCGGGATACTGCACCCCCATATATAACTTTCTGATGCCTATCTGACAAACAGTCACTGATCCAACACAGAAGTCTGTTATCCAATCCCATCTGTTTTAATTCAATTAAGAGCTTGTCATGTGGCAGTCTATTAAAAGCCTTTGCAAAATCCAAGTATATGTATCTGTATATGTATCTCCTCTGTCCACGGTATTTGTCATCTTGTTATAGTACATAGTAAGTTATTGAAACATGATCTCTCCATAACAAACACATGCTGATAACCACAGAGAATACTGCTGTTATCAACCCATTTCCGTATCCTACTTCTCACTAATTTATTTCTATATCCAAGTTTAAGCAAACAAAGTTTGCACGTGAATTATCTTCACCGCTGGGTTGCTTGTATATAGAGGCTAATGACTTCACATTAATTGCTTAAATATATCATTATGTAAAGCGTATATCCTTTCGGATATTTATAATTCTGTGCATTATGGGAAGGGCCACTACCCAGACCGGTTTTTACATTTATTGGTTGGAACTTTATTTCGACTTCATATACTCCAAACACAATAGTTTGCTTATACTGTACTTGGATAAAGGATTACACGAGGATATATTTACTTAACAAGTTTAATTTAATTTATAATTTAAGCGCCTCCGTAGCGCAATTGGCGACGGTACATTGCGCCCTTCGATTGGAATAGGCCTAAGTTCGATTCTCGTCGCGACGGGAGGAATCTTTATCTGCACGATTTCAATCGAAGGTGAGTTAACCGATCTCATACGGAAGTAGCAGGGTTTTTTCTCCCGGAAACTCGGGTTTTTCATCCCGCATACAGACAAATCGGCCCTTCAGAACACAGGCAATTTACAGACAAAAAATACTAGTTGTGGTGGCTGGGAGATGGCGTTGATGGAGATGATTCATAGTGGAGGTTCAGGTTGAGACAGCTGTAGGTGTCCTCCTACGATGAGTCTTCGGGCTCCTTGGAGGTGTCAGGAATAATAATAATAATTACCAAGTGAAAAAACTACCTGCCACTAAATTATCAGTATAGAAGACAGTCTTCACACGAATTTTAACTTACTGATCTGAGAGCTTTGTACGTAGCAAAATAGTTGTTCGAAGAATGGAGACAATAGCTACGAGAGTTCTGAGAAAAAATAGGGACTTGAACAGATGGCATTCTTTTTTCTTTTTTCTTTTACCCACATTATACTTCCTCCCTCCTCATGTGATGAGGAGGGAGGAAGAATATGTGGGTAGAAGGGTCATGCAGATGGATTTGCAAGGAAGGAGGAAGCGTGGAGAGCCGAAGAAGAGATGGAGGGAACTGGTAGAAGAGGACTTGAGGATGAAGAACATGGATGTGGCGACAGCCCAAGACAGGAGGATGTGGAGGAGACTCATCATCAACAGTGACCACACTTAAGTGGGAGAAGCTGCAGAAAAAGAAGAAGAAGTGACACTATTCCATTCGCATTAATAGTTACTTGCAGATTGCAAATATTATGTACATCATATATACCAACACGGTTACATCCAGCTTGAACAGTTCTTTTTACCACTTATTTCATTTAATTATGCAATTCGCATTTTTTTAACCTTTATATATTTATCATTTATTACATTTACTTATGCATTTTATAGTTTTCTTAAAAATAGTAGGCTAGGCAGTTTTATCCGGATCTAATATTTCGAGATGATGGAAAATCAATCTTAGCACACCTAATCAGTTAGCTATTCTGAGACTATCACTAATTTTAAGCTACAAGCACTGCCACATCATAGTCCCTAACCTTCAAGCAATATATCATCATCCGCATCATCCAATTCCTTATATGTGCCCTCATGGGTGTACCGATTATTACGATAGCACTATATGAAAAAGTTGCCTCATTACCTACTTTCTGTCTATAATTATCCTCCAAATTTATTTTTTATTTGTCAAGGCTCCAATATTATCAGATCTTACACTTCTATCTTCTAAGACACTTGTTATAGTATGAGTCCACCTCCATCTTGGGTCTTTTTCCACCAGTTCCCTCCATCTCTTCTTTGGCTATCCACGCTTCCTCCTTCCTTGCAAATCCATCTGCATAACCCTTCTACCCACATATTCTTCCTCCCTCCTCATCACATGACCAAACCATGTCAACCTTGCCTCCTGTATCTTTGCTCCTAAGTTCGCAACTTTCACTGTTCCCCTTACATAGTCATTTCTCAGACGATCCTTTCTGGTCAGACCGCACATCCACCTAAGCATTCTCATCTCTGCTACTTCCATCCTGCTGATGTTATTTTTCCTCAGGGCCACAGTTTCTATAGCATACGTCATAGCTGGCCTCACTACTGTCCGATAGATTTTGCCTTTCAGATTGATTGGCACCCTCTTATTGCATAACACTCCAGCCATCTCCCTCCAGTTCCTCCAACCCGCTTTTGTCCTGCATCCCACTTCCTTCTGAGTTCCATCTTCTTCCACTGTTGAACCTAAATATTTAAAGTCCCTCACCTTCCTGATGACATTTCCTTCCAGCTCCAGATCTGTCTCCTGGCCACCGCCCACTGTGTAACACATATACTCTGTCTTACTTCTGCTCAGTCTCATACCTCTCTCTTCCAGTACTTTTCTCCATCTTTCCAGTTTATTTCCCGCTTCTTCTCTTAAATCTGCATACAGCAAGATGTCATCTGCATATAACATTGTCCAAGGCGCATCTTCTCTCACCTCCTCCATCACCACCTCCATCACAATGTTAAACAGAAACGTACTTAATGCTGACCCTTGATGCAAGCCAACTGTTACTTGAAAACTTTCTGTCTGTCCCAGACAGGTCCGAACACTTGTTTTCACAAATTCTGTACATCTCCTGTACCAACCTGACATATTTCTCCGGAACCTTCTTCTCCCTCAGACACTCTCAGGCACTCTATCGTATGCTTTCTCCAGATCAATAAATGCCAGATGTAGCTCCCATTGTTTCTCTCGAAACTTTTCCATCATCTGCCGTAACCCAACGATAGCATCTGTTGTTGATCTACCAGGCATGAAGCCAAATTGTTCCTTTGCAATCTCGACCTCCTTCCTCAATCTTCTATCAAGAACCCTTTTTAAGATTTTCATTGTGTGGGACATCAACTTTATTCCTCTGTAATTTTTACAGTCTTGTGCATCCCCTTTACCCTTGTAGGAGACAAGAGTACTCTCACTCCATTCCTTGGGTATATTTTCCTGTTGGCAAACTTTCATGAACAGGTCCCATAGCAGGTCAATTCCCTCTTCCCCCAGTACCTTCCATGCCTCCACTGGAATCCTGTCGGGACCCACCGATTTTCCATGTCTCATCCTCTTCATGGCCTCTGTCACTTCCACTCTAATGATGTTCTGCACCATCCCCTCAGAAGGCTGTCCATCTTCTCGGTGAGTCCTTCCATTTTCCTCATTCAAAAGTCCCTCAAAATCACATTATGTATTATTTATATAATACATTTAACAAGAATATTTTTTAAAAAAATGCACAACAGTGAACGGCCTAGTTATTTCTACTTCAGGAAACATGCAAAACTCACGTAAACTAGAAATTTTGATTTGCTGTACAATGCTTGAAATAGTATACTATGTAAAATAGTTTCTCAAAACCTGTTTCCTCTCATTTTTGTATATCCTCTAAAATATATTTTAAGAGAAAGATATGGCGAATAACTGGGTCCACTGAGGCGATTTATTTGTTTATTATTTACGATTATAAACGCCTTTACTAACTTCAGTCCTAATTAGCATCCCACTCAGAAATTAAATTGCCCATCAGGACTACTCATTAAAGCTTTGGATTTCATCTGCTAAAATTGTGCTGTAATGAAGTAGCGATTCAACATATTAAAAAAAATCATGATTACTACTACACTAATAGCGCGCTTTTTTATATTTTATTTTATTTATTTATTTATATTTCTCTCGTTAGGTTCGAATTTGAACTTTTTATTTTCTTATATTTTTCATATACTTCTGAAGCATGTTAACCATGCTTGCCAGTATTAGGATAATTTTTTTCCCTCATTATTAAGTTATCTAAATTTGTAGTTTCTAAATTCTCAGAATATAACTAATGGAGTGTGGTATGTTGAATATTATAAATTACTTATTTTGTATAAATGCAACTGACAGACCTCCATTCCAGTGGCAGTGTTTTAGAATATCGTTCTATATGATATAAATATAAACTTACAATATGGTACAAATTTTCGTACAAATTCAATGGACAACCTCCATTCGAGAGAAAGTTTTTTCGGAATATAATTTTTATATGGTCCAATACAAGCTTATAAAGTGGGAATAAAAATTAATGTTGTTATTTAGACAATGAAGTGCGCATGGGAATAGTTATGCTATTTGTGGGGAGAATAAAAAGCTTATTAATAAATATTATTGGAGAGAGCAATCAATGTTCATCGTAACACCTGGACTGTGAACTTTTTCCGATAGACTGTTAACATCTTAATCTTCCTGGGCCAGATTTAAGGTTCTTTTGGTCCCGAAACTAGAATTTTAAATGGTCCCCTCTCATTACAAATTGTGGGTTATCTATACTGAGATATAGACTCCTTGTAATGTGAGACCCTAAGATGTAGCTCGTCTAATAACATCTAAATTTGGCCTAGAATACTGTAGTATATTTTTGCATCTTCACACAATCACAATTTAAGCTTCCAACTTTTGTATACGTTTCGCTTTTAAATCGTCGCAAGAATTTAAAACGATATAATCAAATTACTGTATTCTGAAGTTGTAAAATCGTTTGCATTATTTTTGTAAACCAATACCGGATGTTTATTTGTCACACTGCTTTTGATTAAATCGTTTCAGGATTTTGAAACAATTAGAGACAATCAAATTATTCAGAAGTCGTAGGAATCATTTACCACCTTAATAATTTGCATCATTATTGTAAACTCTTGACCAATAACAGATGTTTATTTGTCCTGTCGACCAGGAGAGCTTTTATTTATTTATTTATTTAAGCCTTTCTTCTATTAAGTCCCTAGTTAGTCTATCTTTGACACTGGTAATCTGTTTTCTCCTCCCGGGAACTCGAGTTTTTCATCCTCTAAACTGAAGAAAATCGACTGCAAGATTCACTATATTTCAACGATAATATAACACAATGTCAGGGTTAAAGACCACAAGATAGTGGCAGTTGGCTGCCATACTCCCCAACCTTGGAGGCTATCTAGTCTTTGAAAGTTATCTACGGCTAAATGGTCTCACTATACCCTTAGGAGAATAAAAGTACTTAGCAAATTATATATATATATATACATATATAGTTTATAGTTTTATTTTATTACTAGTCAGATCCTCCTCTGCCTCCCTAACTCTGTCTCCATGGTGTCCTTCAATTTTGAAAATCCTGGGTTTGAATCCTGTCTAGGAAGGAAATAACTTATTAGGGTTTTCAACAAAATGTGAGTTAGCAGTCTCATGTGGAGGGGAGATGGCCTGTGTTTTCATCTCAGAAACAAGCTCAGGGCCGGCCATCTCGGGGTGAGATGGGTGCAATGCACATGGCCCCCACAGACGGTTCACATTTGTGGAAACATATTATATTTCGAATGTGTTATTTTTTTTTGTTTTCCTGTGCCAAAATCATTTGCAGGTAAGAGGTTTTACAATACGTTTATTTTGAATCCTTTAATTTTTACTTTTGAAAAATATTTTAGGGCCCCAAAAGGTTTCTTGCACCTGTTTCCCATTATAGAGAAGGCCGGCCCTGAACAAGCTGATCAGACACAAGGACATATGTAATTTATGGACATAGTCAATGCAGATAGGATTAACTGCCCTATCATAAGCAGTAAACAGGTTTCTAAGGAGCCAAGTTACATGGCCATGACAGATTATTGAACCTGATATAAAAGGGAAGAATTAATGGGATGGGATGGGAGATACAGGGTGTTCAGGATAAATTTGACATATTTATAATTAATTATATTTTTCCGTAAGTTACATGCATTAACACACACTTCTCTTCATTTAAAAGTTTGGACCATTCTTCATTCATATACAAGATGTCAGAAAGGATGGATAGCTGGACCCCACCTGAATCATGGAAGAGAATAACTTGTATCATGATGATTCGTGCCCGCCATCAAAATAAGGATATTACGACTGCTGCCCAATGCTCCCTGAATACAGTAAAAACAATCAGGCATGAACTAGAGACTTGCAATGGTGACTACGAGGATGTAGCAAGAAGAAAGATCCCTAGCAGACGATCTGATTGCGTTCGTACAGCAGAATTCCTCGCAAATCTGCAGGAACAGGTGTTGAAGAACCCTGGCATTGGAATTCGGGCTTTGTTCGTGGAGTTGCTAACTGTAGTCAAGCCCTGGATAACAAGGGTAGCCAATGGTAGGCCGTATGTATGGCAGCAGGATTCGGCCCCTTGCCACACCTCTGGGAAAAGTCAAAAATGGTTGTCTGAAAATTTCTACGACTTCACCAGTCCAAATGTTTGGCCTCCAAACTCCCCAGACCTTAACCCCATGGATTATTTTGTATGGGGCGCAGTTGAAAAAGACACCAATCGCACTTCCAGTAATACAAAAGCCCAGTTAATGGATAAAATTAAAACAGTTTTTGCGGCCCTTCCCAGGGAGACTGTAGCATCAGCTTGTTCAAGGTTCCGAAGCAGAATTGAAGCTGTGATCGATGCTAATGGTGGTTATTTTGAGTAAATCTTGTTGATAGTATTGTAATTAACTCTGCCTGTAATGTTTTTTTGTCAATTCATTAAATTTAATAGATACAAAGAAGATTTTCTTTTTCCTTGCGAAACTGTCAAATTTATCCCGAACACCCAGAAGATACAGAAGAAATGTGGATGACATGCATCAGCAGATTACCTGAAACAACATGTGATGGAAGGGACCAGGAGTTTGGGAGTGTTGGATCTGGTAACAGCATCAGAAGATCTATGTATAACTGCAGTAGTAACTCTACCTCCAATCAGGGAAAGTGACCATGCAATCCTTTCCTGGGAGGCTACTTAAAATGTGGAAATTTCAGTCAAGAAAGAGTTTATGTGCAACTGCTCCAAATTTCCTTAGGAGGCAACTTGGAGCAGTTGCCTATTAAGCAGGAGCTGCAAAAAAAAGAAAGCATTGTTGAAGGAATGTAAACAACAAGGTGATCAGCATGCCTATGAGCAGTATAAAGCATAAGCAAGAAAGTTGACTAGTATGGACTAGATTTTGAGAGAAAATTAGCTAAGCAGGCCAAATTAAATCCAAAAGTGTTTTTTCACAATGTGGCAAGTAAGAGAAAGAATATGGAAAGATATTCAGTTACTGAGTGATCACTTTGCAAGTGTATATCATCCAGGTGATGGTGATTTTATAGTTACTAAGGTGACAGAGACTGATGTGAGCATTAAGATAAATGAACTGAAGGTATTCGGCATATTGAATAATATCAATGTAAATACAGCTGCATGAGAATGTGCAAGTGAACTAGCAGTGCCTCTACCAATGTTGTTTAATATAAGTCTCAGCTCTGGCAAGGTTCTAAGGGAGTGGAAAAAGGTAAGATAGTTCCATTACATAAAGGTGGCTCCAAGACAGAAGTAACAAATTACAGACCAGTTAGTATCTCTGGAGTGGTGGTTAATATATTGGAAAAGTTGATTATAAGTAAAATTCAGGAATGGGTAGTTAGGAAGGTGATACTCTATTGGGGGGAGGGGGAGGTGCATGGCTTTGTAAAAGGTAGGTCTGCCTCAGTAATTTATTCACATTTTATAATAAACTGACAGCAGAAATGAATAAAGGAAATGGCTACACCCTGATACTGCTGAACTTTGCAAAGGCATTTGACAGAATGAATGGATCATGGAAAACGATTACATAAGTTATCATTATTATTATTATTATTAATATTATTATTATTCAGGCCTCCATGGAGTCAAAAGACTCATCGTGGGAGGTCCCTCCTAGGAAACACAAAGTCTATCATGCTGTTCCTTAAACTCATTGACCGTTCTCGCTCTCATCACTCTATCAGGCAATGCATTCCACGGTTTAACCACCCTGCATGTAAAGAAACCGCTCCTCACCCTAACAGTTTCCTTTCATACCTTTCAGGGATGGCCCCTTCTCATCACTCCTTCCTGCTATTCAACCAAGCGAAAGAACTCAACACTATCAACCTTGTAACCACCTCTCAACAGTTTAAAAGTCTGCACGGTTAGCCAAGTGACTGTGCGCTTCGCAACCATATGCCTGGGGAAGGAGTGTCCTAGGTTCGATTCCCGTCATTGATGTGAGGAGCTTAAGGATGTTCCTCAGCCATAGCCAAGTTAGCCGGTCTTGGACGTGGACAGCAGGGTTTTTTCCCCCAGTTTATCTGGGGTTTTTCATACTGCAAGCAAGCAAACCGGCCCCATGAACACACGGATCTACAGCCAAAAATTCTTAACCCATCATGAGGGGGCTCAACTCGCCCCAATAGGGATGGGGAGAAAAAGGGAGGAAACTCCATACGAATAAACAAATAAATAGTTTAAAAGTCTCAATCATATCGCCTCTCCTTCTTCTATCTACAAAACTCTGCAGGCCATATTCCCTCATCCGATCCTCATAACTAACATTGTAGAGTTCTGAAGCCATCTTTGTTATCCTCCTTTGTACCCTTTTCACAGTTCATTTATCCCCTTCAAATCCTAGGAACCAAATCTGAGAACAGTAGTCTAAGTGTGGTCCAATCAGGGTCTTATACAATGGGATGATAACTCTTTATCATTGCAGGTCAGCGTCGCAGGAATCCTCTGTGTTACCTTCACCACCTTTGCAATATGTCACCTGAATTTCAGGTTTCTATCAATCATCAATCTCAGATCTCTTGTCTCCTCTACTCCCTCCAGTATAGCTCCCCCAATTGAGTATGCATCCTCCCATCAATGTGTCCCAAACCTCAAGACCTTACATTTTGCTGCATTAAATCGATACCCCCGTTCATTTGCCCATCTGTCTAGCTTATTCAAATCTTCTTGCAGGGCTACCCCCATCTATACTATTACTAATAACCCTTCCCAGCTTCACATCATCCGCAAACAACTGAATATCCCCTGCAATGACATTGATATAAAGGTTAAATAATATAAGTCCCAGTACTGAGGCCTGTGGAACCTCACTTGTAACCCTCCACTGCTTAAAACTGCCCTACCATACACAACTCTCTGATACCTATCGGACAGCCAATCCTGAATCCAGTTGACCAACCTGACATCCAACCCATGTACTGCAATATAAATTTCAGCTAATCATGCAGAACCCTGTCAAATGCCTTCGCTAAATCCAAGAAAATGGCAGTATACACTCACACTATCTTTCCTCTCTGCATCTTCTTTTGTACAACCTCAAGCAAGAATCTCATATCTCTCGCTGCCGAATTTACATTACCTCTCAAGTCATTTGTTCCTATCATCACAATCATCTCATTCAACCTTTCATTCCTCCTAATTGCCATAGCCACACTTTCTATCTTACCTCCAGGCAGACACTCCTCACACATCCTATCTTGCACACAACGGATCATTGAGTCCCTATGCATTACACTTCTTACCACCCTGTTCCTCGATTGCTCACATCCATCCCTCACTCTCTCTCTCTCTCTCCTCTAACACTTTCTCTCTGTGTTCCCCTACCTACCTGCCTTCCTGACATCACTCTATCCCTGGTTCCAATGTTCCCTTGCATTCTTCTCATTCCCTCTCTCCTACTGTTTGTAGCAAATGGGAATGGATATGAGGATGAATAGGGGTGGGGTTGGCTGATAGCAGACATCAGAGGATGGTGTATGGTGAAGTGGAATCAAGGCAAACGAGGGTGACTAGTAGAGTGCCCCAGGGCCGTGTACTAGGATGACTATTCTTTAATTTTTATATTAATGATATAAGCAGAAGATGTGAAGGGAGGCATTCAGTTGTTTGCCAATGATGCTAAACTAGGAAGGGCAATAGTTGAAAAGGTGATGTAGATATCTTATAAGATGATTTAAATAAACTGTCAGTGTGGACAAAGTACAATGGTTATCAATTCGGTGTTGTAAAATGTAAGATAATGCACTTTGGGATGAAAAGATTACACATTTCGTATCATAATGATGGTAATAGTTTACAGGAAATCAATGAAGCTAGGAATCTGGGGTGATGGTGGATAGAGATTTGAAATTCAGAGGACATATTGTAACAGTTGGCAAAATAGCTTAGAGGATTACTTGGATGCTAGAGAGCACATTGACAAATAAAGGTAGGGAGATTATTATTCCTCTTTATAAGGCTATGATTTGGCCACATGTTTAATATGCATAGATTTTGTCACTATGTTTCTTCAGTATCAGGATGTTGTGGAGAGGATTCAGAGACGAGTGGCGAAGTTGGTGGCAGATCTGAGTAATATTCCCTATGAGTATAGATTGAGAGTGAAAGTTTATTTTCCACTTGGTTAGAGTATAATAAATTTAGTTTAATCCTTTATCCAAGTGTGAGCAAGCAAAGTTTGCGCCTGAAAGTATCTTCAGGACTGGGTTAAGGTGGTACTACACCAGGGCAACTCGTTGCAAAGGTGGAGCAAGCTACCAACACTCCTATCCTCCCATAATGCAAAACACATCTCCTTGCGGATATGTCTAATGTAATGCATTAAGGGAAGGGCCACTACCCAGACTAGTTTCGACCTTTATTGAGGTCTCTTCAGTGGGAGCCAGGCCCAAATGGAGACATCAGGCAGAAGCATTAGTAGGTCATCTCTACCTATAGGAATTGCCAATTGGTGTGCCACCCTTTTTTAATAAATTACTCTGGATTTAGAGAAAGATGATGAAAGTTTATTTTCCACTTGGTTAGAGTATAATAAATTTAGTTTAATCCTTTATCCAAGTGTGAGCAAACAAAGTTTGCGCCTGAAAGTATCTTCAGGACTGGGTTAAGGTGGTACTACACCAGGAGTGTTGGTAGCTTGCTCCACCTTTGCAACGAGTTGCCCTGGTGTAGTACCACCTTAACCCAGTCCTGAAGATACTTTCAGGCGCAAACTTTGTTTGCTCACACTTGGATAAAGGATTAAACTAAATTTATTATACTCTAACCAAGTGGAAAATAAACTTTCAACATCTTTCTCTAAATCCAGAGTAATTTATTAAAAAAGGGTGGCACACCAATTGGCAATTCCTATAGGTGGAGATGACCTGCTAATGCTTCTTCCTGATATCTCGACTTGGGCCTGGCTCCCACTGAAGAGACCTCAAAATAAAGGTCGAAACCGGTCTGGGTAGTGGCCCTTCCCTTAATGCATAACATTAGACATATCCGCAAGGATATGTGTTTTGCATTATGGGAGATACTAGGATAGGAGTGTTGGTAGCTTGCTCCACCTTTGCAACGAGTTGCCCTGGTGTAGTACCACCTTAACCCAGTCCTGAAGATACTTTCAGGTGCAAACTTTGTTTGCTCACACTTGGATAAAGGATTAAACTAAATTTATTATAGATTGAGAGTGTTTGGATTGCAGAGTTTAGCTGAAAGGTGGAGGAGAGGGGATGATTCAAACTTATAAGTTACTAAAGAGATACTGTAAGATTTACACATAAGAAATTTTTCAATACAAGGGGAGTAGGGGAAAACAAGGGATCACACTTGGAAGCTGTCTAAGAGTGAGATTAGTTAGGGTATGCAGACTAGGTTATTTTCTTGGAGAAGAGTGAATGAGTGGAATGGGTTGCCAGAGGTGGTTGCGAGCACCCCCAAAAGTAAATAGGTTTAAAGAGATGTATGATAGATATTGTGTTAATGAATAGAGTGAGTCTCCTGCGATGACTCTTTTGACTCCATGGAGTACCGATATAAATAATAATAATAATAATAATAATAATAAAATATTAGCATGATAAGAGGATGTCCAAATTTTGAGTCTCTGAAAAGGGAGCATTCCGCAGGAGTTTAAAGAATGTATGGTAATTCTGTTGCACAAGGGTAGTGTAGAGACCTATATATCCAACTATCAACCAATCAGTATCTCAGGAGTGGTAGTGAAGATTTTGGAAAATTTGATTAGGGCTTGCATTCAGAAATGGGTTGACAGAGAATCTCTACTTTGCAATGAACAGCATGAATTTACTAAGGGATGTCATGTTTTAGGAACTTGCTCACATTCTATTATGATGTTACGATTGAACTAGACAAGGAGGAATGGATACCATGATACTTTTGGATTTTGCTCAAGTTTCTGACAGAATACAGTATGGAAGACTGCTGCGCAAATTGGAGAATGTGGGATTAGATTATAAAATATTAGCACGGATAAGAGATAGCTGATAGATATCAAAAAGTGGTATATGGGGGTGCGAGTCTGCAATATTTAATAATAAAGTAAACTATTATAAAAATAACCAAGATCTAGTTAGTAAGATACGGGAGGAGCATGGAGCAACTCCGAGGTTTACCAGTGCCACCATCTCTTTACATGCCGTATGGAGTGCGAATAGTTATAATGACTTAAAACAGCTTGGGCTTACGCAGAAGGATATAAAAGTTCTTTGTTTGAGGACCCTACAGGGCACACTGGTGGCATGGCGTTGCCACCAGAGAATGACTACAATGATAACTAGAACAGGCATAGGGTAAAACACTTGTAAAGGCTTAGGCCTATATCAAGTCTGGACGAGATGTCTGGATAGTACTGCCAATAACCAGTACAAAGATTAATTAAAAAAATAATAAAAATAAAAAAAATAACCAGTGGTGTACCACAAGGATCAGTGCTTGGTCCACTGTTATTCAATCTGTACATTAATGATATTAGGAAAGATTTGACAAGCAACATACAGTTATTTGCTGATGATGCAAAGATAGGTAAGGTAATCAGGAATGCTGCTGATATGCAGTCTTTGCAGAATGATTTGAATAGGCTACAAAATTAATAACAGAAAAAACTCATGTACAAAGATTATTTAATAGTATAATTTTCGCCTGTGTGTCACAGGCAACAGGCATCTTCAGTACATATTAAGTTCAAATTAAACAATAACTGACAATTCCAAAAAGCACCACATAAGTAGCTGGTGCAAAAAGGTTAATAAATTTCCTTAAAAAAAAAAAAAATCAATACAATAAAAAGTTAGGAAAGATTAGATGATTTGTAAAGTACTATCTCCCATAAAGGGGACAGACGTAAGCCGTCGGATCTGTTTAAGTTAGGAGAATGAAGCAGAGTTTCACGTTTCTTTATAAAGGAGTTCCATGAGGAACCGACTTTTGTGAAGAACTCTTGTCTTTCTCCAATGAACTCTATATCTAGTGAAGATGGCATGTTTTGCAAGTCCAGACTTTTCAGGTTTAAAGTATTCAATATAAGATTGGTGTTCTAATATTATATTGAATACCAATCTTATATTGAATACTTTAAACCTGAAAAGTATTCAATATAAGATTGGTATTCTTCTAGCCGAATAATCTTCCCGTTTGTCCGAAATAAGATAATCCACAAGAGCACGGAATCTGGTAGACACTTGGATGATTAAGATGTGGAAGCTTGTCCTTAGGAGAAGTGAGAAAGGTGGAGATTTTTCTAAACAGTCGAAAGGCAACAAAAATATTCAGTGGTTTTAAAACTTTTGCTATACGTTCACTGATGCTTGTACATAAGGGATAGGAATGCGCGTTATTTCTTCTGTGTTTGAAGAGGAAGACATATTAAAACTACTCAAAGTTCTTTTAATGAAGCAATTCTTATAGCCATTAGATAGAAAGGAAGAAGTAATATATTTCAGTTCTTTCTGTAAAAGATCGTCTGAAGAACAAAAGGAGTAGGCCCGATAAACCAGTGTTTTAATAGTTCCTGCCTTTTGACTGGGACGGTGATGAGTTTCAAATAAGTTTTAAAAGAGGTATACCATGAGTAGACATATTGCTACAAAAATAAATTTCCTAAAAAAAAAAAAAAAAATTTTAAAACTTATTTAAAACTTTCATTTTTTTAGGAAATTTAATTTTGTAGCAATATGTGTCTACTCACAGTATACCTCTTTTAAAATTTATTTGAATAGGCTGGAATTGTGGGCATGGGAAAATTGGTATCAGTTCAATATCAGTAAATGTAAAGTCATTCACATCGGCATGATTAGATATTCAATGTCATATTATATTGGTGGGATTAGGCTAGAAGAAACTAATGAGGCTAGGGATCTTGGAGTGTTAATAGATAGGAAGTTGAAGTTTAGGGGCCATGTCCACTGTTATTCAATCTTCAATACATTAATGCATTGGGAAAGATTTGATAGACGATATACAGCTATTTGCTGATGATGCAAAGATAAGTAGGGTAATCAGGAATGCTGCTGATATGCAGTACTTGCAGAATGATTTGAATAGGCTGGAATTGTGGGCATTAGAAAATGGCCCTCTGTTTCATGTTAGTAAATGTAAAATTATGCACTTCATTCAGATTAAATATGCAATGACATTATATTGGTGGGATTATGCTAGAAGAAACTGAATAGGCTATGGATCTTGGAGTTTTAGTAGATTGAAATTTGAAAGTCAAGGGCCATATAGCAAAGTTTGCCAATACAACTCAGAGAATAATTGCAATTCTGAAATGAACTTTGACATGTAAAGATAAGGATGTCATTTTGCAGCTTTACAAGTCTTTGATAAGACCTCCCTTGGACTATTGTGCACAGGTCTGGTCTCCTGGTTTCTGTGGTGATTCTGATACAGTGGAGAGAGTGCAAAGGAGAGTGTTAAAAATTATATCAGGATTGTGTGATACTGATTATGAAGACAGATTGAGAATTTGTAGATTGCATACACTATCCAACAGGAGAAAGAGGGAGTGATATCATCGAGACTTACAATCTTCTAAATGGTTATACAGGATTTCAGTTGATGGAATTTTACATTTTATCAAGAAAGGATGAGAGGGCATCCTTGGAAGCTGAAAATAAATGGGTTCAAGAAAGGAGTGAGAGCTAGGTATTTCTCTCATAAGAGTGGTGCATGATTGGAATGGATTGTCATTGGATGTTGTGTGTGTGTGTGTGTGTTGGTGGGTGTAGTATCTATGGGACCTCCCTAGATGAGTCTCTGACTCTCTGGAGGTCTCTCTTCATAATAGCATCTGTCCATCAGCCACTGTCTAATCCAAATCACCAGCTTTTGATCCATTCCCATTTGCTGTAATTTATGCAACATAGTGCCATGTGGAATCCTATCAAATGCCTTTGCAAAGTGCAGCAGTATCACCAAGTAAGCATTTCCTTTATTCAACTCCATTGATACTTTATTATAGAAAGTAAATATATTACTGAAGTGTGGCCTATCCCTCACAAAACCATGTTGCCCCTTATAAAATATCATATTTCTGTCTACCCAGTCCTGAATTCTGATTTTTTCCAACTTCTCTGAAACCTTAACAGTGCACTCTTGATATATTGATTGGCCTATGATATAGAAGATGAATATCAGGAAGTTGGCAAAATGTGTTCACATTGTTAAAAGCTTAGAAATGGAGGAAAGAGCACTACTGTAAAAGAAATCAACAATGTTAGAGGTGACGCAAAAACTGAAATTGAAGATACTCTGGAATTTATGGAGTAATTACTTTGAAAGATTGCTAAATGAAACAAGCAGTGACAGAACTATTGTAGATATTATGCAGAGTCTGGTGGACAGGAGGAAGAGGGGAGATATGATAGAGACCTACAAGTTGGTAAGGGGTTGTTATAGGAATCAATGCTGAAGAAGTTCTACAGAAAATAGTGGGAGATCGGGGGGGGGGGGGGAGAACCAGAGGTCATCCCTGGAAACTGTATAAAGAAGGTGTGAGTAGGGGAATGAGAGGCAGGTTTTTCTCGTGCAGAGTTGTAAATGATTGGAATGCCTTGCCTGAGAGTGTGGTGTCTGCAAGGAGTTTGAGTGTGTTTAAGAAACGGTGTGATGATCTATGTGTGTGATAAAAGGACCTCCCAGATGAGTCTTTGACTCCATGAGGTCTTGGGGTAATAATAATAATAATAATTATTATCATTATTATTCAAGATTCAAGAAAGTCGAATTCCAGATGATTATAGTAGAGCTATCATAGTTCCCATCTAAAAAGGGGGAAATAAAACTAAATGTAGAATTACATAGGAATTCCTCTACTGAGTATGTTTTATGCAAGCATACTTGAGAAGAAACAATTGTTGAAGAGAAACTTGGAGAGGAACAAGTTGGGGTCAGACCATATAGAGGTTGATTTTCACTTTATGACAAATAGTTGAGAAATTGCAGAAATTCAACAAGGATGTGTGCTTAAGTTTTGTAGATATGGAAAAAACATATGCTAAGGTGTCAAGAGAAAAAGCTTTCCAAAATACTACAATTACATATGGAAAGGTGCAAAGGAGACACTTCAAAATTATACAAGTAATGGAATGTAATAATAAACATTATAAGAGAAATGTATAGTCTATATTTAAGTTGTGAATCAACACTGTAGAATTGAAGGAAATACAGGAAACTGATTTGATGTAAAATCAGGTGTAAGATGAGTGCATACTATCTCCACTCTTATTAATCATCTATATCGATTGCATTGTTATTATTATTATTATTATTATTATTCTTTGACACCTCCAGCGAGTCCAAAGACTCATCGAGGGAGAGTGTGCCAATAGCATTAAATGATTGATCCCTTCCAACTACTAACCATGCTCAGACTTGCTTAACTTTTTGCGTGAGCCATTAATAGCAGAGGCTCTACCAATTGACCAACCTTTGCCAGCAAAGGTTGGTCGATTATAAAAATTATGAGACAAAGTGTTGTTAAACATAATATCGGAATGAGAAATATCAAACAAATACTCTGCATTATGAAGATGATGTTGTTGTACTCATAAATAAATCCCATGCAAGTCTAGAATTCTCTGACTAAAACTGAATAACAGCTGCAACAAATCTGGTTATGAAAGTCAGCAATAAAAAAATATAAAAAATTATGAAAATAGGCAGGAACATAGAAAACTTCAGCTGCAGGAACCTATAGTACAAGCAAAATATTTCAACTAAAAGGCAGAGATTTTAGAGCAGATGGCAAATTAAATATGGAAATATTATTATTTTTGGTAATCTCCATGGAGTCAACAGACTCATCATGGGAGGCCCACTTGACCAGCAACATGTATATCATAATGATCTTTGAAGTTAGAAGTTTAGAGAAATAGGCCACAGAATAAGCAAAGCTTGTATGGTGGGGAGCCAGTTGAATAAATTTATATGGAATAAGAGAGAAATTAGCCAATACACCAATCTAGCAGTATATAAGACACTGTTCAAACCTTAAGTTATGAATCTGAGAGTTGGGTTAGAAACAAAGTACTTGATCAAAGACTAGAGACCACAGAGATGAGAGTACTGAGAAAATTAGGGGAGTGAACAAATGGCAAAATCGTATTAAAAATGAATACATTAGGAAGGAACCTGTCATTGTTAGCATTTAAGAATGTGTGAGCTTAGCTAAGCTAATGTGGTATGGTCACCTATACAAAATGGATAAGGAAAGGTTAGCAAATCAGGTGTTTGATCCCAAGATGGCAGAAAAAAGATCCAAGAGGGAGATCAAGATCTAAGTGAATTTGATTCAGTCAGCACTGCCCTAGAAGACTGAAATATTAGATATGACAATATTGGATTGCCGACAAGTAATGGACTAATTTAGATGAAAAATGGTTGATAGAAGATGTAATAAAATTAATCATTTAGTACTGTCATTGTATTCTGCATACCCTTCTAGGTACATATCAGGAAGGTGATGATTATACACACACACACACTCATTCATTCCTCTTATCAATGCCTGCCATTACTCTGTTATAAAATGTGAACAGATTACTGGTCACATTTTATAACACAGTAATTGCATTACTATTTCTTAACAAATCCATGCTCACTCTCACAAAAAGTCACATTTCCATCCATTCCTGTATCCTAGTCTTAACCAACCTTGCCAAAAACTTTAATAAATGATCTCGTAATTCCAATTGGTCTGAATTTCAGTGTTGCCCATTATTTTTTTACTGACATTGACACTATTTTAATTTCGTTCCACTTCATTAGTATTCATGCAAGAGAAGGCCTTATTAAATAACCAAGTCAAATGGTGCAGTCAGTTCCCTGACACACTCTTTTAAAACACATGGCAAAATCCTATTCAATACAGCTTTCTTTCCAATAGAAATACTGTTTTTTTAGTGAACACTTTGCTGTCTTAGCAAAGTTATCACTAAATAATGCTTTCACCACTTAGTTACTATTACTAGTTAGGTTTACCATTTTCACACATGTAAAGTCACTCTAGCTTTTTTTTTTTTTTTTTGGCCACATAAACCTCTTTTTCTAACCCCCCCCAGGAAAGGGCTAATTTCTCTTTCTTTGCTAGATTCATATCTTGTTCTAAGTTGTATTTTGTTGTACTAATTTTGTACTGATGATGATGATTTTTGATTGATGTCTCTCCCCTTTTATATATCTTCCATAGATACCTTTTCTTATGAAACTCCTAGTTACTGGCTTAGTTCAGACATTTCACTTCAACTTTATTTATCCTTCCTAACCTTAGGCATACAGTTCCTCACAGCTAACTCAAAAGGTTTCTTAAAGTAGCTTTGAAGATATATTTCTTTCCTTCCTACCAATAACTTCCAGCCGTTGCATTTCCAAAAGTCTCTTGAGACTATCATGATCTCCTATCTTATAATTCCATATATATCACTGTCTTTCTTGAGGCCACTGATATTTTGTTCACATCATATTCTTTGATCTTAACCCTTTGCATTTATTCAGCAAATTTACTTCAGCATTCCCTTATTTTCTCCTACTCTTTACAGGTCCACATCTGTATCAAAATATTACTCAACACATTGTTGTGTTTATCTCTGCCCTGCACCATACACTTTCAATGCAATTATGTTAGCCTGTTTTCATTCTGATTTTCTACCTCTGAGAGAACATAATGATAAATAATCTTGCTCCTGGTTATGTTGTCCCTTAATATGATGATACCTATCTATTTCTAAATACAGGTATATCTTATTCTTTGTAGCATTGTAATTATTTTATTTCCAGCAGTGAAACCATGTTTCACTGCTACAAATAAAATAATTTTTGAATAAAGTAAAGCTGCAAACTCATTCCCCTATATCTAATGCTTCTGGCATGTGTACTAGTTGTGTACCACTTGTCACTCTGTCACTCTCTCTCTTTCTCTCCCTCCAGTTTTAACCACACTGAAAGAGCAACATTGTAACATACTATCCGGTCTTATTTCTCTCCCTATACATAGTTACAACAGAGATGTTGACAGATATTATTCATTCATGTTATAGTTTCCATCTATCCATGTTATTGTTTTCATCTATCCATATTACTGTTTTCATCCACTTGCCAATATTTATTGTTTTCATTATTATTCCTTCTTGCCCAAGATATTCTAGCTAGATACCTCACTCAGTTCTGTGTCAGTTAGTTTATGTGGTTTTTAAAGTTCTTTTAAATTTTCATTAACAGCATCATCTAGCCAACAGAAGCCAACTACAGAGATTTGTGATACATCTAAGGTACAGAATATTGAATCAGTGGATATGCAACTACTTGTACCTAGCAAAATTAGTGAGGAAAACCACCACAGCAAACTTAGTAATGAACAGAATGAATTGAATGAAGAGCTACAGAATATGCAACCACTTGTACCTAACCAAATTAGTGGAGATAACAGCAGGCTTAATATATTTTCAATTGAAAGGAATGAACCAAATGATAAATTACTGAATATGCAACTACTTGTACCTAGCAAAATCAGTGAGGAAAACCACCATAGCAAACTTAGTAATGAACAGAATGAATTGAATGAAGAGCTACAGAATATGCAGCCACTTGTACCTAACCAAATTAGTAGAGATAACAGTAGGCTTAATATACTTTCAACTGAAAGCAATGAACCAAATGATGAATTACTGGATATCCAACCATTTGTACATGTGCAAAAGATGGAGGATGATAATTATAATGGACTAAGTGGAATTCTAAGTAGATATAACAAGAGGATTTTAAAATACATTTTGTTAAGCAAAAAATCAGCTGATTTTTCAAAAAAAAAAGATAAACCATTTCTAAGAATGCAGAGTGAAACAAGCATAAATCAGCAAAACAGAGAAGAATCAAAAAGTAAGAATGCTTTGCTATTTATACAATTATAAAGTATAATTGTAGATAAAATATAATTTTTAATATTATTAGAAATAATTATTAATGTATTGTACATTTCTTGAGCAAAATGTCATTTGATTTTTCAAATAATAAAGATAAAACCTTCTAAGAACACAGAGCAAAATATAAATTAGCAAAACTCATTTTGTGGTTTCTGGAAATGACAATGTAGAGATTTATTATTATTATTATTATTACATCTGACCTCCATGGAGTCAGATACTCATCATGGGAGGTACACATTATTGCACACAGTGCTCATCCATCTTTCCTTAAAATGATTTAATGTGTCTGCATTCACACCACACTCAAGCAATGTATTCCACTCACCAACCACACTCCATGTAAAGAACCTACTCCTCACTCCTCTGCTCACGCCCTCTTTATACAGTTTCCAGCAATTGCCTCTTGTTCTACTCCCCTCTCTCCCATTCTATGAAAAACCTTCCGTGTCAACCTGATCTCTGACTAGCTTATATGTCTCAATCATATATAGAGGAGAGGGAATGAGAGAGACCTATAGGAATGAAAGAAGAGGAGAGAATGGAAACAATAGGAGAGAGGGAATGGTAAGAGATATAATGTATGGCAACTCAATGATTTGTGGTGTTCAAGATAGGATGCATGAGGAGTGTTTGCCAGGAGGAACAATAGAAAGGGTGACTATGGCAATTAAGAGAGGTGAAATGGTGGATGATATGATTGATGGTAGGAACAAATGACTTGAGTGGCAATGTAAGTCGGGCAGCGAGAGATATGAGCTTTTTGCTTGAGGCTGTATGGAAGAAGACAGAAAGAGGAAAAATAGTGTGCATGTTGCCTAGGTATGATAATGATGAGCTGAGCAGAAGAGCGGTGATATTGAATGGCATAATAGCGAGATTGTGTGACAAGAGAGGACTAGTATATGTGGATGCTTGGAGTCCGTTTCAGGAAAGAGAAGAATTTTATATGAGAGACTGCCATTTGAATGAGGAAGGACTTAGGCATCTGGAGTGATTGCTGTTCTGAACGAGTCAGTATGTCCCAGGGAGGATGAGAGCAGGGGTGGCCTCTTGTGGGAATGGATACTTGGGAGAAGGGAAACGACATCAGGTAACACCGAGCCCAGTGGAGTCTAGAAGGAATAATGCTGGGTATAGAAACAATGGTATTTATATGCTTTATACTAATGCCAGGAGTATTCGGAATAAGGGAAAGAAATTGATGGCACAGATAGCATCAGCCTGGCCAAAAGTTATTGGGATCACTGAGACGTGGTTGACAGAAGGGGATATAATAACAAGAATAGAAGTCGCTGGGTACAGTATTTTTCGTCAGGATAGGAGAGGAAAGCATGGTGGTGGGGTACTGCTTATGATAAGTGATGACCTATGTCATCTAAGATTGGAGGCTTTGGAAGGAAGTGAGACAAATGATTTTGAAAGCATATGGTGTGAAGTAGAGGTGGGCAAGACAGGATATTTAGTGGAGTGTTGCTACAGACCCAGGAGCACAGATGATGGGGACCAGGAGATGTTTAGACAGTTAAGTTTGGCAAGTGCAAGAAGAATGATTGTTATGGGAGATTTTAACTACAGTAGTATAAATTGGAGAGAGGGAGATCCATGTAGCAATAGGGGAATGGAATTTCTGGAATTCTTGAGGGACAAATGACTTAGGCAACATGTAGCAGAGGGAACAAAAGGTTCGGAAGTTTTGGATTTGGTTATAGCATCAGAAGAGTTGATAATAACTGAGATGACATCTCTCCCACCAGTTGGAGAGAGTGACCACATGGTTTTGACTTGGAAAATGAATAGACATGCAGGAGTATCAAAGAGATGGGAACTTATGTGGAATTATAAAGCCGGAGATTATAATAGTCTTAGATGTCAACTTTGGGAAGTTTCATGGAGGGAGGAATTGGAAGGCCGGGATATCATTAGGGTGTGGGAAATTGTGAAAGAATATTTGTTAGCAGCAATGGTAAGTTGTATACCACGAGTCAAGAAGAGAACACAATTTGGAGTAAAGTGGACGACAAACAATATTAAACAGGAATTGCATGCGAAAAAGAGGCTATGGAAGAGATATAAGGAGACAGGTGAAGAGAAGATGCATGAGGAATATAAGACACAGGCCAGAAGAGTGACTAGTGTGGTAAGGAAAGCGAAACTGGAATATGAGAAGAGATTGGCCCTAAGATCCAAAGAAAATTGTACTGAATTTTTTAGCTGAGTGTCCAGTAGGAGGAGAAATGACTATGGAAGAATGATATTGTGTGATAAAAATGGGAATAGAGTGACTGATGCAGAGGACATAGTGGAATTGTTCAATGAACACTTTATTGGAGTATTTCATCCTAGAGGAGTCAGTTTTAATGCTAGAGGGATAGGACTGGTACGAGGTCTGGAGGTACAGGAGGAGAGTGTGTTTCAGATACTGAGTACTCTGGATGTCAGTAAAGCTTTGGGACTGGATGGTATTTCACTACGAGTTTTGAGAGAATGTGCTAGGGAACTGACAGTGCCTTTAACCTTGCTTTTCAATGAAAGTCTGGCTGCCGGAAAGGTGCCCAGGGAATGGAAAGAAGGTAAGATAGTGCCATTGCATAAGGGTGGTAACAGACTGGAAGTGTCTAATTATAGGCCAGTTTGTGTGTCATCAGTAGTTGTTAAGATCGTGGAGAAAGTAGTGAGGGACTGTATACAGCATTGGGCAGATGAGGGTAATGTTATCTGTGAGAGTCAACATTGATTTGTAAAAGGGCGCTTTTGTTTTAGCAATATGCTAGCCTTTTATACATAACATATTATTAATAAATTAAATGTTATGTAAAGTTACAAGTACATTAGATGATGGAAAGGCATATATTGCAATTTTCTGAGACTTAGTGAAGGCATTTGACAGGGTGCCACATGATTAGCTGATATTTCAGTTGCATCACATGGGTCTGGATATCAGATTGGTCAATTGGATTCAGGATTGGCTGTCTGATAGGTATCAGAGAGTTGTGTATGGTGGAGCAGTTTCAAGAAGGCAGAGGGATAGAAATGGGGTCCCACAGGGCTCAGTACTAGGACCTATATTGTTTAACCTTTATATCAATGACATTGAAAGTGGATTGCAAGGGGTTATTCAGTTGTTTGCAGATGATGCGAAGCCTGGAAGGATTATTAGTAATAGTACAGATGTGGTAACCTTGCAAGAGGATTTGAATAAGCTAGATAGATGGGCAAATGAATGGGGGTATCAAGTTTAATGCAGCAAAATGCAAGGTCTTGAGGTTTGGGAAACATCGATGGGATGCTGCATTTTCTATGGGAGGAGTTATACTGGAGGAAGTAGGGGAGACAAGAGATTTGGGGTTGATGATTGATAGAAATCTGAAATTTTGGGGACATATTCCAAAGGTGTTGAAGGTAACACAGAGGATTGCTGCAATTATGAGAAGGACACTGACCTGCAGAGATAAGAAGGTTATCATTCCGTTGTATAAGTCTCTGATCAGACTACACTTAGACTATTGTTCTCAGATTTGGTCCCCAGGATTTGAAGGGGATAAATTAACTGTGGAAAGGATACAAAGACGGATGACAAAGATGGTTTCAGGACTGTACAAGCATAGTTATGAGGATGGGATGAGAGAATGTGGACTGCAGAGTTTGGTGGATAGAAGAAGGAGAGGTGATATGATTGAGACTTTTAAACTGTTGAGAGGTGGTTACAGGATTGACACTGGGGAGTTCTTTCGCTTGGTTGAACAGCAGGATAGAATGATTACAAGAGGCCATCCCTGGAAGTTACGAAAGGAAACTGTGAGGAAGAGGGTGAGGAGTGGTTTCTTTGTGTGGAGGGTGGTTGAACCGTGGAATGCATTGCCTAATGGAGTGGTGATAGCGAAAACGGTCAGTGAGTTTAAGGAGTGGTATGATAGACTTTGTGTTTCTTAAGGGGGGACCTCCCACGACGAGTCTTTTGACTCCATGGAGGCCTGAATAATAATAATAATAAAATCCCTTCCTCCCCCTCTCTTCCGAGGCTTTGCAATTTACATTCTCTTAATCTGTCCACATTCCAAAGACCACTGCAACCTTTGTGAATCTTCTGGACACTTTTCAACATATCCTCGTCACCACGAAAACCTAGTGACCAGATCTGTGCACGGTAATCCATATGAAGCATGATTAAGGCGTTATACAACGGCATCATAACCTCTTTATTTCTGCATGTCATGGTCGTCGACATCATTGCCATTATCTGATGTGACTTCTTCACAGATTGTGGAATGTGGCCCCTGAATTTCAGGTCCCTATCCACCACCACTCCCAAATGTCTCATTTCCTCTACTTCATTTAAAGTTACCCCACCAAGTGTATAGTTTGCATTCTATTGTTGCTTACCAAATTTCAAAACCTCACGCTTTGCAACATCGAACTAACAGTTCCACTTACTTTCTTATTGATGCAATTTATTCAAGTTTTCTTGCAAGGCCATAACATCTGCAAACAGCTGCCAGGCACTAGTTAAACCCATCTCAATATTATTAATATACAAATTGAACAACAACAGTCCTAAAACTGACACCTTCGGTACACCACTAGTGACCTTCCTCTTACAGGATACCACACCTCCATATGTGTGTGGTATCCATACGGGATACCACACATATCTGACAGCCAGTCACTGATCCAACTCAAAAGTCTGTTATCCAATCCCATCTGTTTTAATTTTATTATTATTATTATTTGACACCTCCATGGAGTCCAAAGACTCATCGAGGGAGAGCACCTCATGTGCTACAACTGTCTCCACAGCTCAATCCACCAACTGACCATAACTACACCAACACCATCTACCACCGACCACCACTAGTATTTCCAAACCTAGGAAAAATATTGAAATTGATAATTTAAATAATTAGTTATTAAATCTTCTCTGATGTCATTTCGCAAAACTACAAAAGGAATGACAATCAACATATAGCCTAAACACCAGAAGGAGTAGCAATCGACATATAGCCTAAACACCTAAACAATTATTATTATTATTATTTTGGGCGACTCCAAGGAGTCCTTAGACTCATCTAGGGAGGCCCTAAACATCATGTCCATCACAACTATACGACATTCTCACAGTATCTATCATACCTTGCCTTGAACTCGCTCACCGTCATAGCACCCACAACAGACTCTGGCAGCTTATTCCACTCATTTACCACTCTAAAAAGCTTCCATAGGTGTCCCCTAGTTCTCCCACCACCAGTCCTGATCTCAAAAATATCCTCTGAATTAATCCTATAGAATCCCTTTAGCAATTTGAATGTCTCAATCATATCTCCCCTTTTCCGCCTATCAACTAGTTTCTGCAACCCATAAATCTTCAACCTGTACTCACATGGTTCACCTCTGGATCCTCTCAACCTCCTCCCCATCAAGAAGAAACCTAGGTGACCAAATCTGGTAACAGTAGTTGAGGTGGGGTCTTATCAAGGCTCGATACAGAGGAACAATAACTTGCTTGTCTCTGCTCATCGAAGTATTCTTCAGCATCCCAGTGATTTGAGAGCTGATTTAGCCACTTTTGCAATGTGCCCCCTAAACTTCAACTCCCTATCCACCAACACTCCCAAGTCCCTGAGCTCATCAATCTCCTGGAGTACAGTTCCACCAATGTGATATACTGCTGCTAATCTTTTCACCCAAAAATGCATAACCTTACATGTTGCCACATTAAATTGACATCCATTCTCCTTAGCCCAGTCCTCCAATCTATCCAAATCATCCTGCAAAATTTTGACATCCTGTGCATTCACTATTGCTCTACCCAACTTTGAATCATCAGCGAACAAATGAACCGTTCCTCTCAGATCCTTCCCTATATCGTTAATGAACAAATTAAACAGCAGTGGTCCAAGAACAGAACCCTGCGGCACACCACTAGTCACAGGCTGTCTTTTGGACTCTACTCCTGAATAAACTACTCTTTGATATCTCTCCATCAACCACCCACCTATCCATCTCACCAACCCTATATATCCATTCCCATATGTCGTGGTTTACAGATTAGAATTCCATTTGGTATCCTGTCAAATGCCTTTGACAGGTCCAGCAGTATCACTGTAAACCCATTACCCTTATCCAGTTCAGCCATCACCTTGTTATAAAACTTGAGCAAGTTACTGAGGCATGATCTACCCTTCAGAAAGCCATGCTGTCCCCTGTACAGTATCTCATTATCATCAATCCATTCTAGTATTTTTCTTTTGACTACTTTCTCCAAGACCTTGACAACGACTCCTGATATGCTGATCGGTTGGTAATTTGCAACCCTAGTCTTGGATCCTGCTTTCTGCAGTGAAACTATTTTCCCCTCTTTCTACACCTTCGGGACTAAACCAGACCCGAGACTCAGATTAAACAACATGGTCAAGGGCACTGATAATTCCTTAGCTGCTTCACGCAAGACCCATGCCGGTATACCACCCAATCCCACAGATGTATTCACATTAAGGTTCTGTAATAGACTATTCACCTCCACTTCATTCATCACAATTCCCGTATAAACTAATGGCTCCTTCATTTTTTCAATGTCACCACCTGGATGATATACTTTTGCAAAGTGCGCGCTCAGTAACTCCACTATATCGACTGATTCAGTGACCTCCTTACCATTGTCATTCCTTAAAATCATTTTGCCGTGTACAGTTTTTTACTTGCTTGCAGCATATTGAAAGAACTGTTTGGGATTCTCTTTAGCTTGCATAGCTAGTTTCCTTTCATAATCTGCTTTTGCTTATTTTACCGCACTCGTTACCCTTCTGGCCTGCACTTTATACCGTTCGTGTGCCTGGAGGTCACCCCTTTCTTTAAATTCCCTCCACAGTTGTTTCTTTTTTTGCAGCTCAAGCTTAATGGTGTTATTCATCCATTTAACCCCTATTTGTTTTACTATTCCGACCCTAGGTATACAATCAGCCATAACCTCCTGTAAATGCTCCTTGACCACTTCCCATACTCTATCGACGTCCAGCCCTTGCAGTTGTACATGCCATGGCACTGATCCAAGCAATCTCCAGAATTGCCAGCACGGTAATTCCACATATACCCTGTCTTAATCGAAAATTCCACACCTTTAGCCACCTCCCAGGTCAAGACCTTATGATCACTCTCACCAATAGGTGGCAATATGGGCATATTCATTACAGTCAAATTCTGAGATGCTATTACCAGGTCAAGCACTCTCACACCCCTACTAGTATTTTCAATTACATGCTGTCTCAGATAGTTATCCCTTAATAATCGAATAAAATCCATTTCCTTCCTCACATGTGTCCTCTCCTCCTTCCAATCAATGTTACCATAGTTGAAATCCCCCCATAATAATTACCCTCCTTCCACTCATTTCATCAATTTGTTTATGCATACTATCTCCACCATCTATTCCATCACCTGGTCTATAGCAGCACCCAACTGTATATTTTATTCTGCCAGTCTCAATCTCACACCAAATAGCCTCAAATGAGCTCCTTTCACTATCCTGTGATACAACTTCAATTCTCCTTGGCTGCAGTTCATGAGCTATCATCAATAACACTCCCCCCCCCCCATTTTATTCTCTCTGTCCCTCCTAAACACACTATAACCTACACATTCTATCCTACTAACTATATCATTTTCCATCAGCCATGTTTCACTAATGCCAATAACCTGTGGCCAGGAAGAGCCAATCAAGGCCAAAAATTCTTCCTTCTTGTTCCTAATACTCCTGGCATTAGTATACATGAAATGCAGAGGTCCCTTTGTCCCGCCCCTATCTTGAGGCGTAATTCTAAATGTGCCATTCCCATTTTTTGTCCTTAGTGCTGGTTCGGGTACATTATATACATTCCTACACTCAACTGTCTTACTGATGTCTGCATATCCACTTCCCCCCCCCTCTCCTTGGTAGTTCTAGTTTCCCTGGTTCTGCACATCCATTTTCACTTCCTTCAGCAACACTTTTTCCAGTCTCTGCACACCAAGTTCATTCAAATGCAGGCTAAATTCTTGTATAAATCCTTTCGCAGATAAACAATCAAAAAGTAAGAACAATTTGGCATTATATAATTTATCATAATATTAGAAATTGTTATCAATATGCCTTGCTCTTAGAAGTATTTAAATGTGGTGATAGCATTGGATGCTGTGTTCCACAGCCAAGGTTGTCCTCCCTTTCCTGTGACTCTACCGAGTCACAGGAGTAAAAAGTGAAAAAGAGTAAAAAGATTGACACAATAGCCATTTTGTGAACGACAGTGTAGGTCTCCCACATTGAGCTTTCCATTTCCACGGAGGTGGTTCTCATATAATAATAATAATATTCTGCTTCCCGCAGCTTTCTGTGATTAGCATTTATTAGTTATCCTTTAATAATAATTCTTCCACTTATACACCAATAAAAATGACTTTTTATGTGGTGAATTCACAACAGAAAAAGGACTTCTGGGATTTCTAATTTCTCCTCATAATCTGCTTTGCCTTCCTTACCACATGAGTAATCCATGTTTCCTGGTTTGCTTATCACATTTTTATATTTTAATAGGCCTTTATAGTTCTTTTTTTGCAACTCTTGCTTAATGATGATACTCATTATTTAACTACCGCCAGATTTTTTTTTGTGTGTGTGTGCTTGCATGGACTGTTACTGCCTCCCTCAAATATCTATTCTTAATTAATCAAAGATTGTCTAAAAGCTACATGATCACTTTCCATTACAAAGTAAAAGTTGATTACCTTGCTTATGAACAAAGTCTCCAGTCCTGTTATCAGATCTATAACTCTCAGTCTATCCTTTTCCATCATATTCTGTTTTAAGTAATTATTTCAAGGTAACTGCATAAATTATATTTCCTTTCACAGAGTATTCTTTCCTCTTTCCTTATGATTCCATTCTAAGGTGGTGTTGTACCTGTTTGAATTGTTTAGTGTGCTTTTTTCTTATAATAGAACTTCGTTTTTTTCCCAGGCTAGATTCAGGTGTTCTTCAGTTATATTTGTTATCCTAATTTTGTTCGTTTATGTGTTTCCTGCATGTTTTATTGGTGTTAGATATTCTGAAAATGGCATCAGCAAGGAGGCCTAGCTGGAAGTGTGAATTTTGTCTTGGATTTTTATCAGTGGATACTATGAAAATATGTTCTGTGTATGCATAAAAAAATATGAAAGGTTTGTGAACTGTTAAGCGAATGAAAAGAAAGAAAGTAGTAATGTTTAATGGAATAACTGCAACACAGAGAAACAATTAAGCACAAGTTTAATTGAACTGTATTTTCTCTCAATCACATCATATTCAGGAATACTATCCTATCCTTATGCTCACGCATAGACCTACACATTTTACTCTGTAGGCATCCGGAACCGAAATCCTATGGAATAGGTTGATTACTCCTTATTCCTGGAGGTATCCTATGTCTGTAGAGGCATGTGTTCATGGGGCCAGTTTGCCTGTTCTGTGGGGACGAAAACCCCAAGTTTCCGGGTGGAAAAACCCCTACCTTCATATGAGACCAGCTAACTCACCTTTAGTTGAAAGAAACCAGATAGAGGTTCCTCACGTCACTGACAGGAATCGAAAACCCAGGTCTTTCTGACCTGGTCAGAAACAAAAGTCTTTGTCTATACCGACTGAGCTACGGAGGCTCAGGAATACAGTCATAAAATTGTAAAATCACACACCAAAATACTCAAAACAATAAGTGGGGTAAAAAAGTTAGACTAAAACCCTCACGTCCTACAAGGGGCCCTCTATGGGTGCTATTGGCTAGCTTTAGCTGTTGACAAGACCTAAGAATTAAAGTTTCACAAATCTTGGAAAACTTATAAGAAAAGTCTTTCAAATCTTTCTTAGAATCAGCAGCAGATTTAAAAATTCACCCTAATCTTAATAAATATGGTTCTGTAAAACTTCTCAAGATTTGGGAACTTTAATTCTTAGGCCTCCAGCCCAAGAGTTAATGCTAGCCAACAGAACTTATAGAGAGGTGTTGCTTATATGACTTTAAGCTTAAAGTCTAACTTTTTTCAACTTTTGAGTTTGTCTGCATGTGTGTGCTTTTACAATTTTTTAGATTGCATTCTTGATAATGTCTCTATGACTGAGATGAAATATATGATGTATTAAATTCATGTTTAATTGTTTCTCTATGCCATATTCATTCCACTAAACGTAATAATGAGTTTAAACAAAGACATAAACCTAAATTCAATCAATACTCAACTATTAATGTGAGTAAGGTGTGATGATAGGCAAAAGCATTTCAAAAAAGGAGGCTGGTGTCACTGGGAGTAATGAGAAAATGGATATAAATGTTAGCAATTATATCAAAAGAGATAGAGTGAACAGCTTAGGAAAGAGTTGATGCAAATGAGACTGAAGATCTAAAGAAATAATTGGCTGATGTGCACGAGTAGGAGAAAGTTATTATTATTAACATCTGACCCCCATGGAGTCAAAGACTCATCATGGAAGGTACAAACTATCAAACACAAGGCTCATTCACCATGCCTTAAACTGAATCATGTATCTACATTCACAACATACTCAGGCAATACATTCCACTCACCAACCACTCTCCATGTAAATAACCTGCTCCTCATTCCTCTGCTCACATCCTCCTTACACAGTTTCCAGGGATGGCTTCTTGTTCTATTCCTCCAATTCTATGAAAAATCTTTTCCATTAACCTTATTAGCTTATATGTCTCAATCATGTCCCTCCTTCTCCTCCTCCTATTCACGAGGCTTTGTAGTTTATGCCTTCAATCTTTCATACTCAGCATTCCAAAGACCACTGACCACCTTTATGAATATTTTCTGAAACTTTTCTAAATTTCATCACCATGAAAACCCAATGACCAAATCTGTGCACAATAATCCATATGAGGCTTGATCAAGTCCTTATACAGTGGCATCATAATGTTTTATTTCTGCATGTCAAGGTCCTCCACATCATTGCCATTATCTGTTGTAATATCTTCACAGTTTGTGCAATGTGGCCACTGAATTTCAGGTCCTTGACCACTACCTCTACCAGATCTCCTCTATCTCCTTTCAGTTTTCCACAAAGTGTATACTATGCATCCCATCGTTGCTTACTAGATTTCAAAACCTTACACTTTGAAACATTGAACTGATAGTTCCATTTACCTGCCCATTCATGCAATATATTCGAGTTCTCCAGTAAGGCCATAACATCTGCTTGATTTTGCATTGCTTTCCCTGTTTTGCATCATATCACAAGTTAAATCCATCCCAATATCTGTAATATACAGATTGAACAAGAACGGTCCCAAAACTGCCCCCTGTAGCACACCATTAGTGACCTTCTTCTTTTGGGATAATGCACCTCCATATACAACTTTCTAATATCTATCTGACACTGATCCAACTTAGAGGTCTGTTATCCAATCCCATCCATTTTCAATTTATTTAACAGCTTGTCATGTAGCAGTCCATCAAAAAATTTCCCAAAATCTAAGTATACCATTGTATATGCATCTCCATCAGTGGCAGCACGTGAGTTTTAAATGGGGGTGCTGCCTATACAAAATAAAAAAAAAAAAAAATTATTTTTTTTCCTAATTAGTAATAAATAAATTTATTACTAATTTTATTTATTTATTTTATTTATTAATAAATAAATCTGTAGATTTATTTATAAATTGATTACTGATTTGGAAAAAAAAAATTTTTTTTAAATTATTTTGTATAGGCAGCACCCCCACTTAAAACTTCACGCGCTACCACTGATCTCCATTGTTCAAAGTATTTGTCACCTTGTTATAGTAGATAAGTAAGTTAGTAAAACATGATCTCCCTTTAACAAACCCATGCTGATAACAGCAGTATTCACTGTGATATCAACCGAATTCTATATCTTACTTCTCACCTATCTCTCTAGTAAATTCACAAGAGCTAAGATATACAGATTGGTCTATAATTAGTAGCCACAGCCGTATCACCACCTTTATGCAGTGGAACAATTTTACCTTCTTTCCACTCCCTTGAAACCTGTGCTGTTGTAAGATAAGACTCTTCTTAAGCAGACATGCAAATGCCAATTCTCTGGAACATTCCCTTAAGATATGTTGTGATATGTCATCAAATCCTATCGCCTTAGTGACATCAACATTATTTATTTCCTCATATACTTCCTGCTCCCTCACAATTAAGCCATCCTAGATGAGTCTTTGACTCCATGAGGTCTTGTTTAATAATAATAAGCCATTCTCTACTATGTCCTCTACCCTGATGAAGATGAAACACCCGTATAAATTGATCACTAAATATTTCAACAAGCATTAGTTACGATTCTACTATTTTCATCCATTAACATCATCATACAATAATCATTCTTCCTTCTACTTGCCACACATCTAAAAAATTCTCTAGGGATTTTCTTTCCCTGATTTGCTAATTTCTGCTCATACTGCACTTTTGTTTTCCTTACTAACTGAGTCACTCTCCTAGCTTGTTCTTTATACTCTTCATGTAACTCATTATTACCATTATTCATCTTGTACTGTCTCCAAATTGCTTCTTCTTCCAGATTTCATGCTTAAGTCCTTCATTCATCCATTTTACATCACCTACCTTAACTGGTAATTAGTTTATGGAATTAACAATGCATATAAAGTATATTAATTAAAGGTAACTTTAATGAATCACTTCTATATTTCGGCAACGTCACATTGCCATCTTCAGGAACATAAAGATATGGTATGTGCACGCAGGCACTAACACAAAGCAAATGAGGATGAAAGCAAGAAACTAATATTGTTCCTAAAGTCCTAATGGTGCCCTCTTGCGGGCTAATTTGGTAGTCTTGGCAGTTGGGCTGAAGTTTTCATAATGTAAGTCTCCCAAATTTGGGGTAGTTTCATGCACCCAAATTTGTTGAGGTTAGGAACGTTTTTTAGAGCTGCTGAAGATTCTTTGAATAATCTTTCTTATTTAAATTTGCTGCGATGAATTATTTTTGTTTTTTTCCAATGAATTTTATGGTGGGTATCTAAGGCATGGTCTGCCAGCCCAGAGTGGCTGTACTGGTGAAACCGGATGTAGTCTTTGTGTTCTGAAATCCTGATATTAGTTGTTCTGCCTGTTTGGCCAAAGTAGGACAATTTGCAGCTGCAAGGGACCTGGTATACACCAGGTAGGTCTAGGGGAAGTGGTTGGTCTTTGGTAGAGCAGATAAGGGATGCCAACTTTTTATATGGTCTGTAACAGAAAGTAAGGTCATATTTTTTGAGGATATTGGTTATTTTTTCAGAGGTGCTCTGGATGTAGGGGATGGTGATAGACTTGGTGTAATCTTTATTGTGGAGGGGGGGAGGGGGGTTGTGGTTTACAGGTTTTAGTATTTTTTGGATTTTTTGGGGGTTATAGCCATTGGCTAAGAAAGTGTTGAGGATGTGGTTTAGTTCAATAGTCAGGGCCTTGTCATCTGAGCAGATTAATTTTGCCCTGTTATATAGTTTTTTTATCACCCTATATTGTTGAGGGGGGGGGGGATTGCTGGTGAATGTATCTGCCAGTGTGGGTGGGTTTTCTGTAAACAGAGAAAACCAAAGATATATCAAGCTGGCGGGTGATTAAAGTGTCTAGGAAGGGGAGGGTGTTGTTTTTCTCTTTTTCTAAGGTGAACTGGACTCTGGGATGTTGGTTGTTTGTGTGTTAGGAAGGAGTGGAGTGTATCTGAGCCATGTGGCCAAATAGCAAACACATCATCCACATAACAAAGCCAAATAGTTTACAGAAAACCCACCCACACTGGCAGATACATTCGCCAGCAATCCCCCCCCTCACAACAATATGGGGTGATAGAAACACTATATAACAGGGCAAAATTAATCTGCTCAGATGACAAGGCCCTGACTATTGAACTAAACCACATCCTCAACACTTTCTTAGCCAATGGCTATAACCCCAAAAAAATCCAAAAAATACTAAAACTTGTAAACCACAACCCCCCTCCCCCCCTCCACAATAAAGATTACACCAAGTCTATCACCATCCCCTACATCCAGGGCACCTCTGAAAAAATAACCAATATCCTCAAAAAATATGACCTTACTTCCTGTTACAGACCATATAAAAAGTTGGCATCCCTTAACCGCTCTACCAAAGACCAAAATCCGCTCTACCATGATTTCATCATCAAATGTGCCGATACTGTAGATAAGAATTTGGTAGAAAAAAGATATGTGATACCAGTGTTTCTGATCATTCATGCAACACATGAAAAGCCAATAGGGGAAAATGTCACCCTTCTTTATTCAAAAGAGTTTAGGACTGGCAGGATCTCCCAAAACTGTTATAAGAAATTATTTTCTGGTGATATCCTTATGGAAACATGTCAGCAACATTCTGAGAAACTGCTTAGAGAAACATGAATGGGTGGAATACCAATCACTGCAACACCTCATAAAACACTCTATTCTTGTAGAAGAGTAATATCAGAAAGAGATCTGCTTGATGTT
The DNA here is from genome assembly GCF_054136105.1 of Typopeltis vanoorti. NCBI lineage: Eukaryota > Metazoa > Arthropoda > Arachnida > Uropygi > Thelyphonidae > Typopeltis > Typopeltis vanoorti. The sequence goes on from NC_143571.1 coordinate 7,241,528, forward strand.
CCTGATGAAGAGATATGTTCAGAGCTTAAAGATCAGGGAGTGACAGGTGTGAGGTGCATCCTGATATGTAGGGATGGTCACCTGGTTTCAACCAGGAACATCATCCCTACTTTTGATATGCCTAAGCCTCCAACATCTGCAAAAGCAGGAGATCTCATCTGTCTCCTGTTAGCTTGTACATCCTTAATCCACTAAGATACTTTAAATGTCAGAAATACAGGCATGCCCAAATTGCTTGTCATGGCTCAATCACCTGTGCCTGATGTGGTAATAAAGAGCAGAATAACAAACCTTGCTCTGCAAAGAAAGTGAAATATGTCAAACTGTCAAGGGGATCACCCAGCTTACTCATGTGCATGTCAGAAGTGGAAGAATGAAAAAGAAATGCAGCAGTTAAATTTTTCTGCCAATGGGCTTGAGCCATACAATCAGCTATTTGTTAAGGAAGAACTAAAAAGAACTCTTTTGCTGTCTCACTCTAGTTCAGTAGGGCTTGATGACATCCATTATGAAATGATGAAACATCTTCTATGGATCTCCTCTTACTATACAATAGAATACATGCAGAGGAAGAGTTTCCAGATTCTTGGTATAAGTCATTTGTCATTGCTATTGTAAGATATTGGAAAAATGGTTAATGCCAGACTTCTCTGGTATTTAGAAAGCAACAATCTTCTCTCCAATACCTAATGTGACTGGTAATTAGTAGGACAATTTGCAGCTGCAAGGGACCTGGTATACACCAGGTAGGTCTAGGGGAAGTGGTTGGTCTTTGGTAGAGCGGATAAGGGATGCCAACTTTTTATATGGTCTGTAACAGGAAGTAAGGTCATATTTTTTGAGGATATTGGTTATTTTCTCAGAGGTGCCCTGGATGTAGGGGATGGTGATAGACTTGGTGTAATCTTTATTGTGGAGGGGGGGAGGGGGGTTGTGGTTTACTGGTTTTAGTATTTTTTGGATTTTTTTGGGGTTATAGCCATTGGCTAAGAAAGTGTTGAGGATGTGGTTTAGTTCAGTAGTCAGGGCCTTGTCATCTGAGCAGATTAATTTTGCCCTGTTATATAGTGTCATATAAAAAGTTAGCATCCCTTATCCACTCTACCAAAGACCAACCACTTCCCCTAGACCTACCTGGTGTATACCAGGTCCCTTGCAGCTGCAAATTGTCCTACTTTGGCCAAACAGGCAGAACAACTAATATCAGGATTTCAGAACACAAAGACTACATTCGGTTTCACCAGGACAGCTACTCTGGGCTGGCAGACCATGCCTTAGATACCCACCATAAAATTCGTTGGAAAAAAACAAAAATAATTCATCGCAGCAAGTTTAAATACGAAAGATTATTCAAAGAATCTTCAGCAGCTCTAAAAAACGTTCCTAACCTCAACAAATTTGGGTGCATGAAACAACCCTAAATTTGGGAGACTTACATTATGAGAACTTCAGCCCAATAGCCAAGACTACCAAATTAGCCCACAAGAGGGCACCATTAGGACTTTAGGAACAATATTAGTTTCTTGCTTTCTTCCTCATTTGCTTTGTGTTAGTGCCTGCGTGCACATACCATATCTTCATGTTCCTGAAGATGGCAATGTGACGTTGCTGAAATATAGAAGTGATTCATTAAAGTTACCTTTAATTAATATACTTCATTTGCGTTGTTAATTCCGTAAACTAATTACCAGTTATTTCTAACCAACGTATAAGCCTTGCTACTAGAATCAATACCTAATGTGGCTTTTGTAGACATTTCAACTTTGGATAATTTGGTCAGTTGTATTAGAGTTACATTCCTGAAACAATCCCTTATTACACAGCCTGGAGATATAGCATATTAAAAGACCTCTATAACCTAGGTTTCAGAGGACACCTTCCTGAATTTATTAGAAAATTTCTGCCCAGGCAAACTTTCCAAGTTCAGGCAGGAAGTATGCTATCTCTGTCATATCATCAAGAACAGTGTTCTCCAAGTTGTCTGTCTCTTAATTATGTCCTAAAAATAAAGTCCAGGACTTTATTTTTAGGACAAATAAATTGCCTAAACATTGTGAAATGTTTAGGCAATTTAGTTGGGCATTTAAAATGAAGATGATCCTGATAGGTGATTTTAATTATAGGAATGCAGTTGATACCTAGCTTGAAGTTTTAGAGTGTTGATATCCTCACAGTATAGTTGTTAACTAGGTATCAACACTGCTGTCATTTGGTGAAAGTGAACACACTGATTTGGGAAATGATGAAACAGGATAAGATTATGACCAGAAATTATGACCCACTGAGACGTATACTGAGTTCAGTGGAATGGGATCCGTTACTGGATGGGAAGAATATCGACAGTTCATGGGGAGCATTTAAATAATACTTAAATTATGAGATATCAGAATGTGTCTCGAGAGTTCAAAGAATAAATAGGATAGGAGTCAAATGGGTGTGTAATCTTATTAAGCAAGAGATGTGGAAGAAGTAATGTGTGCATAAAGAAGATGTCCATTATGAAAATTATTAGCAGCAGGCCAGAAGAGTCACAACTGCTGTACAGAAACCAAAGTGTGAGTATGAAAAGAAACTGGCTCTGTGTGCTAAAGACAAACCACAAGAATTCTATCGATATGCTGCAAGTAAAAGAATGACTGTGAACCAATAACTCTTCTAAATGCAGATGTAGTGAGGATAACAGTTGCAGAATAGGTTGTTCAATTAATGAGTGCCCATTTTGTTAAACGTTATCAACCTGGTGTATGCAACATTGATCTCACTGCTACCTCTTCACTTGATGAAGAAACTCAAGCATATGAGGACGAGGTATTAGAGCTGTTGCACAAAGTGAATAAGGTGGTACACCGAATAAACCTGAATAAGATATTAGAACAGGTGCTAAAAGAGACTTCAGCTGAGGAAGTTTATTTTGCACTTGGTTAGACTATAATAAATTTAGTTTAATCCTTTATCCAAGTGTAAGCAAACAAAGTTTGCGCCTGAAAATATCTTCGGGACTGAGGTAAGGTGGTACATCCGTTGGCAACTCATAGCAAAGGTGGACCAAGCTCTCATCACTCCTTATCTCAGGATCTCCCATCACTCCTTATCTCAGGATCTCCCATAATGCAAAGCACATCTCCTTGCAGACATGTATACTATTATGTATTAAGGGAAGGGCCACTACCCAGACCGGTTTTGACCTTTATCGAGGTCTCGTCAGTGGGAGGCAGACCTAGAGTGGTGATACTAAGGCAGAAGCAATGGAGAGGTCATATTTACCTATACGAGTTGTCAACCGGTGTACCACCTTATTATTAAATTACTCTGGATTTAGAGAAAGAAGTTGGAAATTTATTTTGCACTTGCTTCCAACTTCTTTCTCTAAATCCAGAGTAATTTAATAATAAGGTGGTACACCGGTTGACAACTCATATAGGTAAATATGACCTCTCCATTGCTTCTGCCTTAGTATCACCACTCTGGGTCTGCCTCCCACTGACGAGACCTCAATAAAGGTCGAAACCGGTCTGGGTAGTGGCCCTTCCCTTAATGCATAGCAGTATACATGCCCTCAAAGAGATGTGTTCTGCATTATGGGAGATACTGAGACAAGGAGTGATAAGAACTTGGTCCACCTTTACTATGAGTTGCCAACTGATGTACCACCTTACCTCAGTCTGAAGATATTTTCAGGTGCAAACTTTGTTTGCTTACACTTGGATAAAGGAGTAAACTAAATTTATTATTAGAGTTCAGCTGAACTGGCCTGGCCAAAGGAGTTCAGCTGAACTCCTTTGACCAGGCTATATAATTTGAGTCTCAGAACTGGGAAGATTCCACAGGAATGGAAAGAATGTATGGCAATTCCATTGCACAAGGATGGTGCAAAGACAGATGTATCCAACTGCTGACCAATTAGTATCTCAGGAGTGGTGATGAAGATTTTGGAAAAATTGGTTAGAACTTACATTCAGAAATGGGTTGACAGTTAATCTCTACTTTGCAATGAGCAACATAGTTTACTATTGGACGGTCAGGAAACTTTCTCACAGTCTATAATAATGTTACCATTGAACTAGACCAGGGGAATAGATACACCATGATACTTTTAGATTTTGCTAAGGCTTTTATTGCAACAGTCTACCAGGATACAGCATGGTAGACTGTTGCATAAATTGGAGCATATGGGTTTGGATTATAGATATTAATGTGGATAATAGTATGGCTGACTGACAAATATCAAAAAGTGGTATATGGGTGATGTGAGTCTGCAAGATTTAACGTAACCAGTGGTGTAGGAAGTTTTTTCCCACTTGGTTAGACTATAATAAATTTAGTTTAATCCTTTATCTAAGTGTAAGCAAACAAAGTTTGCACCCTGAAGTATCTTCAGGACTGAGGCAACTCACTGTAAAGGTGGACCAAGATCTCATCACTACTTGTCTTAGTATCTCCCATAATGCAAAGCACATCTGCAAGGAGATGTGCAAAGCATTATTATTATTATTATTATTATTATTATTATTATTATTCAGGCCTCCAAGGAGTCAAAAGACTCATCGAGGGAGGTCCTTTCTAAGACATAAAGTCTGTCAAGACTCATCGAGGGGAGGTCCCCCCCTGAGAAACACAAAGTTTATCATACCACTCCTTAAACCCACTGACCGTTCTCGCTCCCACCACTCCATCAGGCAATGCATTCCACGGCTCAACCACCCTCCACACAAAGAAACCACTCCTCACCCTCTTCCTCACAGTTTCCTTTCGTAACTTCCAGGGATGGCCTCTTGTAATCATTCTATCCTGCTGTTCAACCAAGCGAAAGAACTCCCCAGTGTCAATCCTGTAACCACCTCTCAACAGTTTAAAAGTCTCAATCATATCACCTCTCCTTCTTCTATCCACCAAACTCTGCAGTCCACATTCCCTCATCCCATCCTCATAACTATGCTTGTACAGTCCTGAAACCATCTTTGTCATCCGTCTTTGTATCCTTTCCACAGTTAATTTATCCCCTTCAAATCCTGGGGACCAAATCTGAGAACAATAGTCTAAGTGTGGTCTGATCAGAGACTTATACAACGGAATGATATCCTTCTTATCTCTGCAGGTCAGTGTCCTTCTCATAATTGCAGCAATCCTCTGTGTTACCTTCAACACCTTTGGAATATGTCCCCTAAATTTCAGATTTCTATCAATCATCAACCCCAAATCTCTTGTCTCCCCTACTTCCTCCAGTATAACTCCTCCCATAGAAAATGCAGCATCCCATCGATGTTTCCCAAACCTCAAGACCTTGCATTTTGCTGCATTAAACTTGACACCCCCATTCATTTGCCCATCTATCTAGCTTATTTAAATCCTCTTGCAGGGCTACCACATCTGCACTATTACTAATAATCCTTCCAAGCTTCGCATCATCCGCAAACAACTGAATATCCCCCTGCAATCCACTGGCTATGTCATTGATATAAAGGTTAAACAATATAGGTCCTAGTACTGAGCCCTGTGGGACCCCACTTGTAACCCTCTGCTTCCTGGAAACTGCTCCACCATACACAACTCTCTGATACCTATCAGACAGCCAATCCTGAATCCAGTTGACCAATCTGACATCCAGACCCATGTGCTGCAACTTAAATATCAGCTTATCATGTGGCACCCTGTCAAATGCCTTCGCCAAGTCTAAGAAAATTGCAGTATATGCCTTTCCCTCATCTAATGTTCTTGTAACTTTATTATAAAAGGCTAGCATATTGCTAAAACAAGAGCGTCCTTTCACAAATCCATGTTGATTCTCACAGATAACATTACCCTCATCTGCCCAATGCTGTACACGGTCCCTCACTACTTTCTCCACGATCTTAACAACTACTGATGACACACAGACTGGCCTATAATTAGACACTTCCAGTCTGTTACCACCCTTATGCAATGGCACTATCTTACCTTCCTTCCATTCCCTGGGCACCTTGTCCAAAGCCAGACTTTCATTGAAAAGCCACGTTAAAGGTATTGTCAATTCCCTAGCACATTCTCTCAAAACTCGTGGCGAAATACCATCCAGTCCCACAGCTTTACTGACATCCAGAGTACTCAGTATCTGAAACACACTCTCCTCCTGTACCTCCAGACCTCGTACCAGTCCTATCCCTCTAGCATTAAAACTGACTCCTCTAGGATGAAATACTCCAATAAAGTGTTCATTGAACAATTCCACTATGTCCTCTGCATCAGTCACTCTATTCCCATTTTTATCCCACAATATCATTCTTCCACAGTCATTTCTCCTCCTACTGGCCACATAGCTAAAAAATTCCCTAGGATTTTCTTTGGATCTTAGGGCCAATCTCCTCTCATATTCCAGTTTCGCTTTCCTTACCACACGAGTCACTCTTCTGGCCTGTGTCTTATATTCCTCATGCATCTCTTCACCTGTCACCTTATATCTCTTCCATAGCCTCTTTTTCGCATGCAATTCCTGTTTAATATTGTTTGTCATCCACTTTACTCCAAATTGCGCCCTCTTCTTCACTCGTGGTATACAACTTACCATTGCTGATAGCAAATATTCTTTCACAATTTCCCACGCACTGGTGATATCCCGGCTTTCCAATTCTTCCCTCCATGAAACTTCCTGAAGTTGACGTCTAAGACTATTATAATCACCTGCCTTATAATTCCACATAAGTTCCCGTCTCTTTGATACTCCTGCATGTCTATTCATTTTCCAAGTCAAAACCATATGGTCACTCTCTCCAACTGGTGGGAGAGACGTCAACTCAGTTATTATCAACTCTTGTGATGCTATAACCAAATCCAAAATTTTTGAACCTCTTGTTCCCTCTGTTACATGTTGCCTAAGACATTTGTCCCTCAAGAATTCTAGAAATTCCATTCCCCTATTGTTACATGCATCTTCCTCTCTCCAATTTATACTACTGAAGTTAAAATCTCCCATAACAATCATTCTTCTTGCACTTGCCAAACTTAACTGTCTAAACATCTCCTGGTCCCCATCCTCTGTGCTCCTGGGTCTGTAGCAACACCCCACTAAATATCCTGTCTTGCCTACCTCTACCTCACACCATATGCTCTCAAAATCATTTGTCTCACTGCCTTCCAAATTCTCCACTCTTAGAGGACATAGGTCATCACTTATCATAAGCAGCACCCCACCACCACGCTTTCCCCTCCTATCCTGGCGAAAAATGCTATACCCAGCGACTTCTATTCCTGTTTTTATATCCTCTTCTGTCAACCACGTCTCAGTGATCGCAATAATTTTTGGCCAGGCTGATGCTATCTGCGCCACCAATTCCTCTCCCTTATTCCGGATACTCCTGGCATTAGTATACAGCATATAAATGCCATTGTTTCTATACCCAGCATTATCCCTTCTAGACTCCACTGGGCTCAGTCTTACCTGACATTGTCTCCCTTCTCCCAAGTATCCATTCCCACAAGAGGCCACCCCTGCTATCATCCTCCCTGGGACACACTGACTCGTTCAGAACAGCAATCTCTCCAGATGCCTACGTCCTTCCTCATTCAAATGTAAACGGTCTCTCGCAAACAACTCCTCTCTTTCCTCAAACGCACTCCAAGCATCCACATATACCAGTCCTCTCTTGTCACACATTCTCGCTATTATGCCATTCAATATCACTGCTCTTCTGCTCAGCTCATCATTATCATACCTAGGCAACACGCACACTATTTTTCCTCTCTCTGTCTTCTTCTGTACAGTCTCAAGCAAAAATCTCATATCTCTCGCTGCCCGACTTACATTACCACTCAAGTCATTCGTTCCTACCATCACAATCATCTCATCCACCCTTTCACTTCTCTTAATTGCCATAGCCACCCTTTCTATTGTTCCTCCTGGCAAACACTCCTCATGCATCCTATCCTGAACACCACGGATCATTGAGTCACCATACATTATAACTCTTACCATTCCATCGCTCCTATTGTTTCCATTCTCTCCTCTTCTAGCACTCCCATACATCTCTCTCATTCCCTCTCTCCTGCTGTTTCCATTTTCTCCACTTCTAGCACTTCCATATCCCTCTCTCATTCTGTCTCTCCTACTACTGTTTCCATCCGCTCGTCTTCTAGCATTCCCATACCTCTCTCTCATTCCATCTCTCCTACCGTTTCCATTCTCTCCTCTTCTAGCACTTCCATATCTCTCTCTCATTCCGTCTCTCCTACTGTTTCCATCCTCTCGTCTGCTAGCATTCCCATACCTCTCTCTCATTCCCTCTCTTCTACTGTTTCCAATCTCTCCTCTTCTAGCACCCCCATACCTCTCACTCATACTCCTTAAATTCTCTCTCTCTCTCCTACTCTGATTCGCCTTGCATTCATCTCTTCCATTCTCCTAATCTTATCTTTTATACTTCTGCTCTCATTCACTAGACATTCCACCTCCTCTTTCAACTCATCTATCTCCCTCTGCAGGTCAGTCACTCTTAATCTAAATTCACTCTCCCAAACAAAACCATCTCCTAAACTTCCACAGTCACTCACACCTTCCACACTATCAACCATTATTTTCTCATTCTCTCCTATCATACTACTCGTCTTCCTACATTCATTCTCCGTTCCTGGAGCAACAAAGTCGGATATCGATATATCTAATGTACTTATTTCCTCCAACTGCCTGCATTTTGCGCACATACGCTCTCCACTCTCTTTAACAAACCACATATGTAATTCCTTAGAAGCATACATGCCGCAAGTACTGCATGCCACAAAGTCCCTTATGATATTGCTAATAATTGAGTTCTTAAATGGCAGAGGACTTGGCGTTACGCCACTTGCGACTGCTGCTGAATCCACCATCATTCCTTACTGCCGAGTAGCGTAATCCTTAATAATTATTCAATTAATAAATAAGAGGGGAAAAAAGTACAAACATCAGAACATTTAAGTACTAATATAATTAAATAAAATGAAATATAACTAAATACAAAGTAACTTAGCTTCGTTTTGTCTTCCACCGTTACGCGTTCGATTCTGACGGTACCAACATATATTATATCGCGACAGCAACTAACTTCCGAAAAACAACCACTGAAGTACACTCGTATTCAGAGAAACAATTCAGCACTCAAAAACATAGAAAAACGGGAAAAAAACCGACTATTCACCGATTAAAAATCACTTTCTTCTGCACAGCTCAAATTCACCGCCACGTGCTACGGCATTATAATTGCACATATCTTTGCACATCTCCTTGCATAGCATTATAATACGTACAGTGCTATGCATTAAGGGAAGGGCCACTACCCAGACCGGTTTCGACCTTTATTGAATGTTCAAGTACAGGTCAAACTCCAAAAACCCAGCGTTGTTCCCCTCAGTAACAGGCTCACCCTGTCACTGAGAACTCTCAGTGTTGGCTCTACCCCATGGCAGGCTCACTCCACCACAGAGTAGAGCCGCTCATTTCCCATCTGAGGAGTAACAGCAACAGCCGAGCTTCAGTTAAAATTTCATTGGCTACAGCATTGCCATTCATCACCCAAGCTTCCAACCGGTTTTGACCTTTATTGAGGTCTCATCAGTGGAAGCCAGACCCAGAGGTGGTGATACTAAGGTGGAAGTAATGGAGAAGTCATATTTACCTATACAACTATCCATTAAGTTGCCAAAAGGTGTCTCACCTAATTATTAAATTACTCTGGATTTAGAGAAAGATGTTGGAAGTTTTTCTCTGCTTGGTTAGACTATAATAAATTTAGTTTAATCCTTTATCCAAGTATAAGCAAACAAAGTTTGCAAACAAAAAACAAACAAAGCTTGGTCCACCAAGTTCCAAGTTCTCATCACTACTTGTCTTAGTATCTCCCATAATGCAAAGCACATCTTCTTGTGGACATGTATAATGCTATGCATTAAGAAAGTGCATCAGAGCTGTCTACTATGAGATAGACAGGAAGAAACATGTATATAGTAATCCCTCAGTTATCTGACCATTAAATGACTAAATCAACTTTCAGTTGACATGATGATCCATTCTAGGATCAGTTAACTGTAGGTTCTTTCATTTGAAAGTTAGATAATTGATCAGTCACTGTAGTTGGTTTTTTCTGTTATAAGCCAAAAGATACTGGGATGAATGTTGACAGCATGCATCAGCGAATTAGCACAAGTGCAGGGTAAGTAGTTATGTAATTCATAAAGAAAGGCTTAAGTGTTGTTCATTATTCATAATAATGCTTAACGGTATAACCTATTCCACTGAATTACATGAAGAAAAAATATACAGTATTTATTTTTATTTATAATTGTAGTTACAAATGAATTGTAAACTAAGTAATTGTAGAAACAATTGCTTAGTTTAGTGCTGTGTGCTTGTCACAGTTATCATTGTGCCCTGATGATGCTGGGTAGAAAACCAACAAAATATTAGTGAGCTTAATAAATGTGTTTTTTTTTTCCTCTTGGTGTTATATCATTAAGCATTATTATGAGTAGTTATTAGGGACCTCAAGTACAGAAACATGGATTGGAAGGATGAACTGTCATGTGGAGGAAAGGAAATTGAATTTATACTGCTAATAAGAGATAATTATCTGGGTCCCAATTCAAGAGGGCTGAAACTAACTGCTGATAATACCAGAGAACTAGAGAACCAAAGTAGCCACATTCCCACTGAATGAGGAGTCATATGGTCTTGACCTAGATGATTACCAAACATGCAGAATTTGCAGTTAACATGAAATACATGTTTTAAATATAGCGCAGGTGATTAAATAAACTAAGAAGACAGCTTGAATCAGTAAACAACAAATTACATGACAACCACAGTAATTAACTTTAATGAAAGTATAGATATTTCATAGCGAAAACAACAGTATATCATCAGTGTGTGAAACAAGCAAATCAAAGAGCAAGAATACAAGGTACATACATAGATACAACAGGTGTTTACAATTAAAAATGTTACCATGAACTAGAAATTAATAAATAATATTAAAACAATTTTTAATGTTTACATAAAATGAGAATCTCCCAAACTTTTTTTGGGGGCGGGGGGTTATCCTATTAGGCCAACGTAAAGTGCTTCACAATTTTCTCTGAAAATGTATTCATATTTAAAACTACTTCTATGGAGAAGATGGGCTTCATTCCCACTGGATGCTGCGTTTAGTGTCCATACTATGCTGTGCTAGACTAGACTTTTGAGGTTTCACATATTTAATGTAACAATGTAATATTAATGTTCATTAATTCTTTTTTCCACAGAATGGTCTGTCTGCCAAAAGTATGTCAAATTATGTTGGATTGAAGATAGTTGTTGGTAGTTTTTCCACTTGTTATACTATAAATTAAAGATACCAAGAAATTATGTACTTTATTTTAAATATTTATGACTTCGGCATTACTTCAACCTTAGTATCACCTCTGGGTCTGGCTCCCGCTGATGAGCACTAATTTCGACCTCAATAAAGGTCGAAACCGGTCTGGGTAGTGACCCTTCCCATAATGCTTAGCATTATACATACCCATAAGGATATGTGATTTGCATTATGGAATACTAAGGCAAGTGATGTGAAGTCATCAGCTTCTATATATGAGTTGCCCCAGTCCTGAAAGTACTTCAGGTGCAAATAAAAATTTGTGGAGGATGTATAAAGATGAAGGTAATAGCAAGCTCATTAGCAATTCAAAGCACAGGCAATAAGAGTGGCCATTATGGTAAGAAAGACAAAAGCAAATTATGGGAGGATGCCAACCAGGCCAAATTACAAGAGTTCTTTTACTATATGGTGAGTAAAAGTAAAAAGCTTAATTAGTGTTGATGGTGGGAAAGTCATAGAAGTAGATTAAATAGTTCACTTACTGAGTGATCACTTTGCTTGGGTGGACGTATTGCAGTGCTGGGGAGATATGTATATTATTATTATTATTATTATTGTTATTATATAAAACCTGCAGGGAGTCCAAAGATTCATCGAGGGAGGGCATTTACTCTACAGCTCTCCATCTCCGCCACTCCACCTTGTACACCAACCGCATCTACCGCTGACCACCATCACTAGTATTTTCACAGACAATCACAAACATCCATGCCCATGGTGGGATAGAGGTAGATGAATTGGAGGTGCTTTAGGATACCTGTTAGACATTACAGAATCTTAATCCAAATACAAGATTGAGATGAGATTGATACTGATTCGTGTATTATGTGAATGTGCAAAAGAATTAAGTGCTCCTCTACTGACCAAGCTTTAATTTAAGTCTCAACTAAGGTAGGGTGCCAAGATAAAGAAGAAAAAAAAAGACAAGTTATGTTACATAATAGAGGCTCCAAGACAGAGACAGCAAATTACAAACTAACTAGTATCTCAGGAATGGCAGTTAAAATATTAGAAGTTGGTAAAAGGCAGGATCTTTTCTTGAAGAGTAGATCTTGCCTTAGTAATTTACTCTCTTTTTGTAATACTGTGACACTTGAGTTGGATAAAGAAAATGGCTATACAGTGATACTGCCAAACTCTCCTAAAGTATTCAACAAGAAACCACATGGAACTCTGTTAAATGTGTAGGAACAAATGGAGATAGTTATGAATCTGGTAATATAAATAAGAGCACAAATGATGGACAAATATCCAAAAGTAGTATATATATGAAAGTTGAATCCAGAAGAAAGTGGGTGACTAATAGTGTACTGCAGGAATCTGTGCTTACATTGGCTACTGCTGTTTAATTTGTATCAGCGATTTAGGAAATGCCTGGAAGGGAAATATCCAGTTATTATTACTATTTATTATTATTATTATTATTATTCAGGCCTCCATGGAGTGAAAAAGACTCATCATGGGAGGTCCTTTCTAAGAAACATAAAGTCTATCAAGACTCGTCAAGGGGAGGTCCCCCCCTTGAGAAACACAAAGTCTATCATGCCACTCCTTAAACTCATTGACCGTTCTTGCTCTCATCACTCCATCAGGCAATGCATTCCATGGTTCAACCACCCTCCATGCAAAGAAACCACTCCTCACCCTCTTGCTAACAGTTTCCTTTCATAACTTCCAGGGATGGACTCTTGTCATCACTCCTTCCCGTTGTTCAACCAAGCGAAAGAACTCCCCAGTGTGTCAACCCTATAACCACCTCTCAACATTTTAAAAGTCTCAATCATATCACCTCTCCCTCTTCTATCCACCAAACTCTGCAGTCCACATTCCATCAGCCGATCCTCATAACTAACATGGTACAGTCCTTAAACCAAAATTGTTAACCGCCTTTGTATCCTTTCCACAGTTAATTTATTCCCTTCAAATCCTGGGGACAAAATCTGAGCACAATAGTCTAAGTGTGGCCTGATCAGAGAATTAAACAACGGAATGATAACTGTTTTATCTTTGCAGGTCAGTGTCCTTCTCATTATTGCAGCAATCCTCTGTGTTACCTTCACCACCTTTGCAATATGTCCTCTAAATTTCAGGTTTCTATCAATCATCAACCCCAGATCTGTTGTCTTCCCTACTTCCTCCAGTATAACTCCTGCCATAGAGTATGCAGCATCTCATCGATATTTCCCAAATCTCAAGACCTTACATTTTGCTGCATTAAACTTGACACCCCCATTCATTTGCCCATCTATCTAGCTTATTCAAATCCCCTTGCAGGGCTATCACATCTGCACTATTACTAATAATCCTTCCCAGCTTCGCATCATCTGCAAATAACTGAATATCCCCTTGCAATTCACTGACAATGTCATTGATATAAAGGTTAAACAATATAGGTCCCAGTACCGAGCCCTGTGGGACTCCACTTGTAACCCTCTGCTTTCTTGAAACTGTCCCACCATACACAACTCTCTGATACCTATTGGACAGCCAATCCTGAATCCAGTTGACTGATCTGACATCCAGACGCATGTGCTGCAACTTAAATATCAGCTTATCATGTGGCACCTTGTCAAATGCTTTCGCTAAGTCTAAGAAAATGGCAGTATATGCCTTTCCCTCATCTAATGCTCTTGTAACTTTATTATAAAAGGCTAGCATATTGCTAAAACAAGAGCGCCCCTTCACAAATCCATGTTGACTCTCACGGATAGCACCACCCTCATCTGCCCAATGCTGTATACGGTTCCTCACTACTTTCTCCGAGATCTTAACAACTACTGATGACATGCAAACTGGCCTATAATTAGACACTTCCAGTCTGCTACCACCCTTATGCAATGGCACTATCTTACCTTCCTTCCATTCCATAGGCACTTTTTGCGCAGCCAAACTTTCATTGAAAAGCCAGGTCAAAGGCACTGTCAGTTCCCTAGCACATTCTCTCAAAACTCATGGTGAAATACCATCCAGTCCCACAGCTTTACTGACATCCAGTATTTGAAATACTCAGTACTGAGTATTTGAAACACACTCTCTTCCTGTACCTCTAAACCTGGAACCTGCCGTATCCCTCTAGTATTAAAACTGACTCTTCCAGGATGAAATATTCCAATAAGGTGTTCATTGTACAATTCCGCTATGTCCTCTGCATCAGTCATTCTATTCCCAGTTGTTTGCTGATGATGCGAAACTGGTTAAAGTGATAGTTAAAGAAAATGAAATGGAGATTCTGCAGGATGATTAAATAGACTGGCAGCATGATTACCAGTTAATATAACAAAGTGTAAGGTAATGAAGAAATCACAAGCATGTGCTGCAATGATGCAATTGAACTTTTGGAAGTTGATCAGGCCAGGGGTTTGGGAGGGGGGGGGTATTATGGACATATTTGGATTACTTGGATGTTATTGAACATACTAAGCAAGGATAGAGATGCTATCATTCCTCGTTATAAGATGAATGGGACCATCTGGACGAATGTACACTGATCTGGTCACCTGTATTTCTTGGAAATGAAGCAATGGTGATAGATCTAGCTGTGTGTAATCAAGATTCTGGCAAGTCTTTGGAATGCTCCCTATGAAGAAAGATTAAACTAGCCTTTATAACTTGGTTACAAAGGCTAGATGATAGATGGAATAGATAGAATTATATATATTATTAAAGCAGTTGTATAGGATTGACACAGAAGATGTTTTTCAATATATGGCAAGAAGAAAGAGAAGAAGGGGCTGGCCAACCTGGAAATTATGTAAAAATTTGATTAACAAGTGCTGAAGATTGGTTGCCAGAGGCATTTGCGAGCACATTGTTGGTTACAAATTCATGCAAAAGTATGATAGATATTTTATGAATAATGGTTAATGCAAGCCTCTCATGATTAATCTCTGACTTCATGGAGATGCATAAAAAAAAAACTAATAATTTAGGAAACATCTAGAAAAAGTTGAGGCTCTCAGTTAACCATTACTTCAATTTCAGAAAGTGGAATATTATCGATATCACACATTTTACTTAATATCCAGTTGCTAGCTATATACCTTTGGATTAAGTCTGAATTGGACACAAAGATGTGATTATTATTATTATTATTATTATCTCGGGCAACCCCAAGGAGTCGACAGACTCATCGAGGGAAGGTTTTTGCATTCTTTAACTATGAACTCTGTTAGCTGAACACAGTATTATAATATTAATGGGAATAAATTGGACCATTATAAGATGAGTTAGAATGAAGTGCATGTTTTGACACTCCCATAAAATTTCTTTCTTTTTTTTCATTTTTTCATTTGTTTTAAACTGGATTTTGGCTGTTTTTTTTTTTTTATATACAGTTCTTCCCCAACTGTAGAAATAGTTTTTTTATTTTTTGATGTTATTGTTAAAGGAAGCTTTTTAAAAGTTTATGCATTGCTTTTTTGATGTAAATTTACACTGGAGATTCAATAGAATTTTTGTATTTTTCCTGCTTTTAATTCCAGAATGTTTCATAGATTCTGTTTCAGATAATATACAATTATGTAATCAAGCAACCCTATTAGGAAGTGAAGAAGAAAAAGAAGACTTACCATCAGGGTGAGTTGTATGCATTATTGTTTTCTAAATGGTTAAATTATTATTATTATTATTATTATTATATGCACATATGCTGTATCACTGCTCCTGCTTTTATGGGTTTAAAGTGTTATTTAACTCATGTTTTTAATTTGAAAGTGCTGCTATTTAATTCTACTAGTCACGCTGAAGACAGGGACGTTCAAATCACCAAAATCGGATAAGGAATATTCAAATTTTCAATGTTGGAAGTTCATAGAGTGTACTGCAGTCACCAGCCAATGAAGAACAAAGGACATCGCCATTTTTAAAGTCGCACTATAGTCGCTAAAGGAAAGAAAGTCAAAAGTTCACCAAGACAGCGAAGGTCAAGCACAATGAGCTGTTACAAGTGCAATAAACCATTAAGTGGTGAAGGGGATGGGCCGCATTCTTCCGGATGTAACAAAAAACAACACTTCCACTGTTCAGGGATCTCAGAAAGCCATGGAAAGCAAAAGGAGCCGTGAAATGGACCGAATGCAGATGTCAACAGTGCCATGAGGAAATGAAGAACAAAGACCAGACACCAAAGAAAAGTAACGACGCACATCAAGGTGAGCCACTTCCTGATCTTAAAATTACAGATAACTTTGATTCATTTAAACTCATAGTGAAAGACTTGCTAAATACACACATGGAACAAATCAACAAAAAATTTGAGGAGTATGAACATTACATATACAGTTCAATAACGAGACCTCTGAAGAAATGTTAGGAACCGTGAGAGAAATAAAGACAAAATTAATGGTAGCGATAGAAACGCAAGAAACACTCCAGTGCGAAAATCAAGAATTGCGGAAAGAAGTAAACACACTCAAGTGTCAAATGGAGCACATGCTACAAAAAGAACTGCAAATTGAGGGAATAACAAAAGAAAATACAGAAGACTTAAGCAACATAATGCAACTTATCGGTAGCAAAATTGGAATTCAAATCGCAACCACAGATATCACCTCTATTAACCGAGGCCCACAAAAAACAAAGAGAGACCGCCACCAATCATCGCTCGTTTTACCAACAGAAGTCTGAGAGACTCCATTTTTTCAGCAAGCAAACAAGAAAACAACGATCCTAACCGATAAGAAACTCCGAGCACCAATCTATATAATGGAACACTGGACTCCATACTTCAAAAATCTTTTATATCAAGCAAAAACAGAGAAAAACTACAAGTTTGTGTGGACTAAGAATTCACAGATATTTATGAGAAAGAATGAAAACACTCGAGTATACATAATTACACATGAATCCTACTTACACAGCCTACCAATATAAAACACTAACTTTTCACATCCTTTAGAACAAGATTAGAAATCACTTAAAAACGATATAATGGATATCTCAAACATAGGTGATTCATATCCAGTCAGACAGCATAAACTTTAAGGTCTTTGGCTCTTTGAAGAAATGGTCAGACAACATTTCCAACCAATACCAACTTCACTATTGTACACACAAACATAAGAAGTATAAAAAAACACTGGCTTACATTGATAACACATCTCAATTATACCATGATAAACATTGATGCTAATACTGACCAACGTTGCAATAAATGGCACAGAAATTTACGCATACAACATAAATAATTACCAAACCTACAACTTATTGTAGACCAAACAAAACAGGAGGTGGCATTTATCAAAGAAAAATACAATGTGACTGAAAAACAGACTCATTTCGAACATGCGGAAACACTAATTTTGGAAATTGCAAATAGCCACAATAGTATCAAATACACAATATACAGACCCCCCCCCCCCCAAGATAATAATCCACTCAGCTTTCTTCACGAGTTAGAAACATTACTAAGCGGCATCGAACCCCATACAATACAACACACAGACTCATCCTAATAGGAGACATTAACATAAATACTCTTGACCATGCTTCTTCAACCACTAATACATATCTTGATATACTAAGTCAGTACAACATAAACCCTACCATTAACTCCCCAACAAGAGAAGAAATACTCAATAACTCACTAACACAATCATGCATTGATATCAACATGCGGGTTCCCATCCATACATATACATCATCAGTAATTAACGTCAAAATTGCCGATCACTACTTTGTCTCAACTTCCTTTTATTATGTTACCTACCCCCCCCTCCCACCACCACAAAAGTCGACAAAACTCGATCATACTAAAGAGCATTGTCAATAACCATGTAAAAAGTACAGACTGGTACTCCCTACTTAAAATAAATGATCCTGTAACATTATACGAGAATTTCCAACTAAAGTTCATAGAAATATACAAAAAAGCAACAAAGCCTACACAAACAAGGTGACAAACAGATAACAATCCATGGATAAATGACGACATACTAAATAGTATTACTGTAAAAGAAAATCTATGGAAAAAACTTAAAAAGTCACCCAATAACACACATTTACAAACCTTATACAAAAACACAAGAAATGAACTAACAATAAAAATTCGTAGGGCAAAAAGACACTACTACTACTTCCAAAAATTCATGGAATATAATGACAACATTAAGCAAACATGGGCTACACTCACCGAATTAGTAACTCGAAAAAATAAAATTTCAGCACAAGATTTTATTGCAAAATGCTTCGGTCAGGACACAAACCAAGAGGAACTAGCAGACTCATTCAACCATGCTTTCATAAACAATATCACACAACTCAAAAAAGACAAACTACCAACAATCAACAAAAAACTACCGACATAAAGTCAGCAAATAAGACTGACAGACCTTATAACACACTTTGAACAAATAAATCCAATACTTTTGAAACTCGTGAACATAATATTCGACACAGGCATTATTCCACAACAACTAAAAACTGCAGTAATTACGCCAATATACAAACACGGCAAAAGAAACGATACTCAGAAATACTGACCAATAGCTGCACTACCAGTCATCTCAAAAATTCTAGAAAAAATAACACACACCAGACTACAGAACTATTTACAGAAGTACAACATCATCTCACAAAATCAATACGGCTTTTAGAAAGCAAAAAAGCACCAACTTCACTATTGTACACACAAACATAAGAAGTATAAAAAAACACTTAGAAGACATCGCCGACACAATAAACAAAGCTCTCAACAAAAACAAGTATGTCGTCCTTATACTGCTTGACCTAACCAATGCATTTGATACACTTGAACATGACATACTACTCACCAAACTATACTCAATAGGTATAAGGGGAATGCTGCATACATGGTTCAAGAACTACCTCTCAAACAGAACACAAGTAACAAAAATAGGTACATGTCACAGTCGGGGTATATAAATAAAATACAGTGTACCTCAAGGTGCCATATATCATCCACTCTATTCAACATATATATTAATGATGTTCATAACATATCCATAAGAAGTCAAATATTTCAGTACGCAGATGACACTGCACTACTAGCAATCAACACGGCTCTCTGCAAAGCACAACAAGACCTAAATGAAATCACAACATACTTCCACCAAAACGCTATTCTAATCAACGCACCAAAGCATAGATGTTGATAACACACAACCCAAGAATCATATGCCCCGCATCTCTATCGATACACTGTCACACATACTGCATTAACAACAAAAATACCTGCCAATGTTCCGAAATCAAACCTGTAACACATGCAAAATACCTCGGTCTCTATATAGCTTCCCAACTTAAATGGATAAAACATAAAGAATACCTACACACCAAACTCGGGATCATCGCAGCAAAACTCTTTCAATTAAAGACGTTATTCCATCCAACATAAAAAAACTCCTATATCACGATATCTGCGAATCCGTAATCAAATACGGAATAACAGTATATCCAAACACATCAAACAGCCTCCTGACAAAATTAGAAGCATTACACAGGAAAATCGTGTCAACAGTGATCTGGACACCTTACATGCAACAACCAATATCCGACAAGCACATGGCAATACACAGAATCATGAGCATTAAAAACCTGAAACACTACATGACATTAACAAGGAATTACTTCAACATCACCTATGAAAACAAGAGAGACACATATCGTATAACATGACCTACAACAACTCTCTATGTCCCTACACCCTTCAACAATTCATACAGTTCTTTTGTGAGATCACATCAGATACCCACATAACTCCACAACCTGCCAAGAAATAAACAGTAGCAACAACATAAATAGTGCAGCCTAAATCCTACTCTCTTCACAAAAGCTAACCCAAGCTTCGAAGTAGGTGCGATTAACTCGCCTCACTGAACTACACGTAATCTTTATAACCAAAGAAGCAGATTATGTAATGAAACAGTTAGTAAAGTATACAACTATAAAGAGGATACTGAATATATTGATTATTATGTGATAATATCATTAATATAAAACTCTTATGTAACATGAAAAAATAATGTAATAAATTATTTTTATAATTAAAAAATTATATAAACAAAAAAATTATTATACAAAAAATTCTGAATAATCTTCATTGTTAACATTAGAAGAACATATGTTATAAATACATAATATAGAGGTAAAAAATACTACTAAAAATTTTAGTTGAAATCAATGTAGAAAATGCAGCACTTAGAGCTGAATTCTGTAAAATTATAAGTTGCAATGTCACTCAAGATGTCTATTGTATGTGTAAATATTTTAGCAATCAATAAATTACTATTACTATTAAAACAATTATTATTATTATTATTCTGTATATTCTGTATTCAAAAATTCTGTTTAATCATTATTGTTAATATTAAAAGAACATGTTGTAAATACATAATATAGAGGGAAAAAAATACTATTAAACATTTCAGTTGAAATCAATGTAGAAAATGCAGCACTTAGAGCTGAACTCTATAAAATTATAAGTTGCAATGTCACTCAAGATGTCTATTGTATGTGTAAATATTTTAGCAATCAATAAATTACTATTACTATTAAAAAAAAAAAAATTTCTTGACACTTCCAGGAGTTCAAGGACTCATCGAGGGAGGGCAACTACACTAACGCCATCCACCACCAACCACTACCATTTTCACAGACAAACACAAACATCCATGCCCACAGTGGGATTCAAACTCACAGCCTTTTGGCTGGAGAGCAGATATGCTAACCATTCGGCCAAACCAGGCCGTATGTAATATATTTTGCATCAGAAGAAATTATATTTTCATCATCATTTATCTTTTAAGCAAATCTTTTTCTTTTTTTTTTGCTGATGAAGATAAACATTGATAAACCACTTTTTTTTTTTCTCACAAAAAAGGTTATTCTGTTTTATTTTTTTGCCATCAGTGGAATATGTTGCTTTTTTTTCATACCATAAAACCTGCTCTAGAGACCAAGTGTGAAATATTTTTCAAGCCATTTAAGGCCTACAATAAGTGGAGAAGTTGTCTGATTGAATTTTGAAACATTGCCAACCTAATGATAATTTCAAATATTGGATTCTGCCCTCTGAATTATGCAGTGTAGCCACTGCAAAACTTTTATGCCTCCATACTTAAGCATTTCTGGTCAGATATTATCTAATCCAGCTGCCTTTCCACATTTAAAATTATTGATGGCTTTTTTTACCTCAAGTATTGATATGTGCTCCTCTTTACATTCCTCTTGAAAATTTTCTAGTATGATTCTGTCATTGTTTGATTTGTTTAACAGTCTTTCCAAGTAATTATTCCAAACATCTAGGATATCCTTATCTTCAGTATTCATCATCATCATCATCATCATCAAATTCCTGACATATACCCTCAAGGGGGTGTACAGGATATGATAGTACTACATGAAAAATTTACTTCATTACTAACTTCCTATCTACAATTTTCCTCCAAATTAGTCTATTACTTGTCAAGACTCCAACATTATCAGATCTTATATTTCTATCTTCTAAGGCACTTTGTACCGTATCAATCCACCTATATCTTGGTCTTCCTCTGGGTCGTTTACCTGCCAACCTGACAGAGAACACTTGTTTTGCTAATCTTTCCTCGCCCATTATGTTTAAGTGACCATACCACCTGAAATTAGCTCTGCTAACACATTCCTGGATGCTGACAATGTCAAGTTCTTTCCTAATATCCTCATTTTTAATATGATATTGCCATTGATGCCATCTGTTCACGCCTCTAATCTTCCTCAGGACTCTCATATCTGTGGTCTCTAGTCTTTGGTCAAATGTTTTACTTCTGACCCAGCTCTCAGATCCATAAGTTAAAACTGGTTTGAACACCGTCTTGTATACAGCTAATTTAGTGTTCCAACAAATTTCTCTCTTATTCCATATGAATTTATTCAACTGACTTCCTACCATACCAGCTTTGTTGATTCTGTTGTTCTATTTCCATATTTAATTTACCATCTGCCGGCCTGATTGGCCGAGTGATTAGCATATCCGTTCTCCAGCCAAAAGGCTGAGGGTTCAAATCACGCCATGGGCATGGATGTCTGTGAAAATAGTGGTGGTGGTAGTGTAGATGATGACGGTAGCTGCGATTAGTGGAGTGGTGGGGACGGAGAGCTGTAGAGAAGGTGCCCTCCATCGATGAGTCTTTGGACTCCCTGGAGGTGTTATGTAATAATAATAATAATAATAATAATAATCTACACTAAAAATTGTGCCTATGTTGCTGAAATGTTTTACTTGTTCCACATGTTCTCCGTTCACAACACAGTTGACATTTTCAACGATTCTACCTATTTTCATTGTCTTTGTCTTTTTATTGCTGACCTTCATAATATATCTATTACAACAGTTATTCAATTTAGTCAGGGAATCTTGCAAACTTGTAGCGGATTTATTTAGAAGTATAACACATCGTCTGCATAGAGCAAAGAGCTGACATTAACATCTCCAATTCTGATATCATGTTTAATACCACTTTCCTTCATAATGTGATCCATATAGATAATGAATGACAGAGGGGATAATGTACATCCTTGTCTCACACCAGATTTAACATTAAACCATCTTCCTGTACTTCCTTTAATTCTAACTGCTGACTTACAACTGAAATACAGACTAAGTATTGCTTGATATAATGCCTCATTGACACGATATATAACTGTAGCGTAATGAATAGCTTCTCTCTTGGCACCTTGTCATATGCCTTTTCCAGATCGACAAAACTTAAATACAGATCTTTGTTATATTCCCATGCTTTCTCAACTATTCATCATAAAGTAAAGATTTGATCCTAACAGCCTCTATTTGGCCTGAATCCAGCTTGTTCTTCACCAAGCTTTTCTTCCACAATTCTTCTCAACCATTTCTCAAGTATACGGGCATAAATCTTGCCAGGAACTCAGTAGGGAAATACCTCTGTAATTCTCGCATTCAGTTTTATTTCCCTTTTTATATATTATTATCATCATTATTATTATTATTATTATTACATAACACCTCCAGGGAGTTTAAAGACTCATCGAGAGAGGGTACCTACTGTACAACTCTCCGTCTCCTCCACTCCACCAACTGCAACTACCTTTATCATTTACACCAACCCCATCTGCCACCGACTACCACCACTAGTATTTTCACTGACAAACTTGATGGAAGTTGGTGTGTGATGGAAGAAGGGTGTGTGCGAAATGTGACCTGAACGAGGAATTGATGAATGCGAATATGAAGTTGATGACAGAAAGTGCTAGTACCGATTGTGTCGTGAGTGCACGTTTGAAAGAGGATGGCGAGAAAGACAGGCGAAAAAATGTTAAAAAATCAGGAAAAAAGAAAAAGAGCGATTTGACAACCGTAACGGATGTTAAAAGGTACGAAAGTGAGGCGGAAAGAAACGAAATTGAGAGAACGAATGAAAGTAGAATTGGCGTGGTGCAGAAATCGCAAGTAAAAAAAATCGAAAGAATGAATGATAGTGAAAAAAGAATGACTGATGGCGAAAGTTGGACGCATGTTGGAACGAAAGTACTGAACCAAAGAAAGATGAATGACAGTAAAAGTGAGAAGAATTATAGCGAAAGTTGGACGCATGTTAGTCCGAAAGTACGGAAACAAAGAAAGATATGTGAGAGTGAAAGTGAGAAGAATGATAGTGAAAGTTGGACGTATGTTGGACCGAAAGTACGGAAACAAAGAAGGATGAATGAGAGGGAAAGTGAGAAGAGGGGGTCGAGAGTTAGAAAGTTAGAAAGATTTAATGATAGAGTAAATGTGTCGCGAGGTTCAGAAGGTGAATTGGATTGGATGAAGCAAGAAATGAAATGGATGAGGAATGAAATTAAGAGAATTCAGGTCAAAACTATTAAAATAAATCATGATGGCATGAAAGAGATAACAAAAGATGAGCGAGTGGCGTTGTATGGCGACTCCATTATTAAAGGTGTGCTAGAGGATAAAATGCACAAGGTATGTTTTCCAGGCGGTAAAATGAGTAGAGTGATCGAGGCATTGAATATGAGGCGGGAACGAGCAAAAGAGTTAATTGTATTAATTGGTACGAATGATTTGAGAGAGAACAAAGAGCATGTCAAAATGAATGTCAGGAGACTGCTTGGAAAAATAAAGGAGAATAGTGTGACAGGAAGGGTGGTCAGTGTGTTGCCTAGGTATGATTGTGGTGAAATGAGGCGGAGAGCAAGGATTATGAATGATATTCTGGCTGAAATGTGTGAGGAGATGGGAGTACAGTTTGTTAATGTGTGGAATGAGTTTGAGAGACGAAGTGAGCTGTATGGGAGCGATGGACTGCATTTGAGTGGTTATGGTGTGAGTCGCATGGAGAGACTGCTGCTGGAAGGTAGAAAAGTGAATAGAGAGAATGAATCAGATCGAGAGGGGAGTGATGTGGAAGAGCAGGAGAGTAAGACAGGAGAGATTGAAGGAGTGGAAATGAATGTGGAAGTGAGTGGTATGAGTATAGAAAATGAGAGAATGGGTGTGCAAGAGGAGCAGGGAAATGGCGAGGCTCAGCGTGGACAGGGATACACAGCGTGAGAAAGGTGGATGCTCCAAGAGGAGGTGAGAGAATGTGTAGGCAGGAAAGTAATGGGATGATCAGGGATCAAAAGGAAACAGATGGAATTGCAAAGGGTTCTAAAATGAAGAAGCAGAAAGGGGAATGGCCCCAGTCCAGCATGGAGAGATCACATCGAGTGAGTGGTATCAGTGGAACTAGCTGTAGATCCAGAAATGAGTTGTTGTGTTTGTATACCAATGCTAGAAGTATAAGAAACAAGGCAGATGAAATGGTTGCACTAATTGCGTCTGTGTACCCAGAGATTGTCGGAATAACTGAGACATGGTTAGATGAGGATGACATCCTGACAGGAATAGAGATGGAAAGGTATGATGTGTTTCGTGAGGATAGAAGGGGTAAAAAGGGAGGGGAAGTGCTATTGATGATAGAGAAAGAGTTATGTCCATACAAGGTAGAGATGCAAGAGGGAAATGGGGCCAGTGGTTTTGAGGCAGTATGGTGTGAGATAGAGGTGAATAGAATCAAATACTTGGTGGGATGTTGTTATAGACCTGGTAATGTGGATGGTGGTGATAGTGAAATGTATAGTCAAATAAGCCAAGCAAATAATAAAAGGGTGATCATTATGGGTGATTTTAATTATGGCAATATAGACTGGAATGAAGAGATAGCAACTGGAAGTAAAGAAAATGAGTTTCTTGAGTTTTTGAGGGATAACTACCTCAGACAGTATGTAACAGAGGACACAAGAGGATTAAGGGTCTTGGATTTGGTCATCTCATCGGAGGATGTAATTATCAATGAGGTATCAAATCACCCACCAATTGGAGAAAGTGACCATAAGGTGATTACTTGGGTGGTTGCCAGCAGTGCAAGGACCCCTGTGAAAAAAGGGTATATGTGGAACTACAAGGGGGGTGATTATGAAGAGCTCAGGAGACAGCTTGCAGGTGTAGCATGGAATGAGGAGTTAGCTGGAAAAGAGATCAATGCAGCTTGGGGGATTTTCAAAAAATATTTAGTGGATGCAATGTCTAAATGTATACCATGGGTGAGAAGGTTAAATAAGTTAGGTGTGAGATGGATGAATAAAGAGATTAAGCATGCAATACAGAGAAAAAGGGCATTGTGGAGGCAGCATAAGAGAAGTGGAAGTAACCAATTTCATGAGTTCTACAAAGACCAGGCAAGGAGAGTGACTTGGTTGGTGAGAGTAGCTAAAGAGAGGTATGAACAGCAGTTAGCTAATGAAGCTAAAAAGAATCCTAGGGAGTTCTTTCGATATGTAGCCAGCAAAAGAAAGAATGATTATGGAAGGATGACATTGATTGGAGGAAATGGTATAAAGACAGCTGTTGCAGAATGTGTGGTGGAGATACTTAATGAGCAGTTCATAAAGATCTTTCAATCTTGTGAATGTGACTTCATGGAGAGATTAAGAGCAGTTGATGATGTGGAGGAGAGACTGACTGTAAGTGAGCAAGAGGTGTTTGGGGAGTTGAGTAAACTAGATGTAAATAAGGCTGTGGGACTTGATAATATATCACCACGTATTCTGAAGGAATGTGCCAGAGTGTTGACACCTGCCTTGACATATTTTTTTAATACGAGTCTTGCACTTGGTCAAGTCCCTAAAGAGTGGAAGGAGGGCAAGATTGTGCCACTTCATAAAGGAGGTGATCGAACTCAAGCATCAAACTATAGGCCTATCTGTGTGTCAGGTGTTGTGGTTAAGTTGTTGGAGAAGCTTGTGAGAACTAGGATCCAGAGTTGGGTTGACAACAATGGTATAATCTTTGATGGACAGCATGGATTTGCTAAAGGGAGGTCATGTTTTAGTAATCTACTTACTTATTACAATAAAGTGACTGCTTCCTTGGACAGAGGAGAAGGATACACAGTAATATACTTGGATTTTGCAAAAGCTTTTGATAGAGTACCTCATGATAAGTTGACAGTCAAACTAGAGCAGATGGGGTTGGATATTAGATTAGTGCATTGGATTGGAGACTGGCTATCTGATAGGTATCAACAAGTTGTGTATGGGGGTGCAATATCCAGGAAAAGGAAAGTCACTAGTGGAGTGCCT
This sequence comes from Typopeltis vanoorti, assembly GCF_054136105.1. Taxonomy (NCBI): domain Eukaryota; kingdom Metazoa; phylum Arthropoda; class Arachnida; order Uropygi; family Thelyphonidae; genus Typopeltis; species Typopeltis vanoorti. Next base: position 7,268,485 of record NC_143571.1, read on the forward strand.
CAGGGATCTGTTTTAGGGCCATTACTATTTAACTTGTATATTAATGAAATTGGCGAAGATTTGGATGGAGATATTCAGTTGTTTGCAGATGATGCAAAGTTGGGACGAACCATAAAGAGTAGTGAAGATGTTGTGGCCTTGCAAGAAGACTTGAATAAATTGAGTGATTGGGCAAGCAAATGGGGATGTGAGTTCAATGTTGCAAAATGTAAGATTTTAAACTTTGGAAAACAAAGATGGGATGCAGAATTTATGCTTGGTGAGAATATATTGTTGGAAGTAGAGGAAATAAGAGATCTGGGAGTGATAGTGGATAAGGATCTAAAATTTAGGGGACACATCGCCAAAATTGTGAAGACAACACAAAGACTTCTGGGAATGATGAGGAGGACACTGACGTGTAGAAGTAGGGAGATTCTTGTTCCATTGTATAAGGCTTTGATTAGGCCACACATGGACTGTTGTGCCCAGATTTGGTCACCTGGTTTTCAGAAGGATGAAGAGATGTTGGAAAGGGTCCAAAGGCGACTGACTAAGGTAGTTTCTGACCTCTGGAATGTCGAGTATGAGGAAAGATTGCAAAGATGTAATTTGCAGAGTCTAGTGGAGAGAAGGAAGAGGGGAGATATGATAGAGACCTACAAGTTGGTGAGGGGTTGTTATAGGATCAATGGTGGAGAAGTTCTACAGAGAATAGTGGGAGATCAGGGGAGAACCAGAGGTCATACCTGGAAACTGTATAAAGAGGGTGTGAGTAGGGGAGTGGGAGGCAGGTTTTTTTCGTGCAGAGTTGTGAATGATTGGAATGCCTTGCCTGAGAGTGTGGTGTCTGCAGGGAGTTTGAATGTGTTTAAGACCCGGTATGATGAGATGTGTGTGAGATAAAAGGACCTCCTAGATGAGTCTTTGACTCCATGAGGTCTTGTTTTAATAATAATAATAATAATAATAATAAAACATCTAATCCTACGGCAGGATTCGAACCCACATCCTTTGGCTGTCGAGTGGATATGATAACCACTCGAACAACTTGGCCGGCATGGGTACTATTAGAGCTCTACTCCAATCATCAGGAATTTGTCCCTCTGTCCAGGCCTTCTGAACTATACAGTGCAGCCACTGTAAGACTTTTATACCATGATACTTCAGCATTTCTGGTTGAATATCATCTACTCCCTGCTGCCTTTCCACATTTCAAGCCTTTGTTGGTTTTTTTCTGCTTCAAGTATGGATATGTATTTCTGACTGTATGCCTGTTGAGTGTTTTTTTACCACTGTGCTGTCATTACTGCTTGTTTCATTTAATAATTTCTCGAAGTAATTATTCCATACTCAAGGATATCTTTTTCTTCTGTTTTCATGTCACCTTTATCATCTCTAACTCCTTTTACAGCATTCTTTCCCCCATTTCTAAGCTTCTTCAACAACCTCCAGAATATATTACCACCTTCTTGATATTTATTTTCTATGTTCTTGACAAAGTCCACCCATGACTTTTGTTTAGCTAGTTTTAAGCAGTGTTTAGCTTTCTTACATTTGTCTCTGTATTCTCTATGAGCAGAAGCTGACTTATTTGCCAGGAACTTTTGATATGCTTTCTTCTTTTCCTTCACTGCCTCTTTAACTTCCTGTGTCCACCATGGAGTTTTTCTATCCTTGCAGACAACTTCACCACATGCCTCTCTAGCTGAATCAGTCAGGGGTTTTTTTTTAAAAGAAAGTTTTAAAGCAAATAAAGTTGAGCAGCTCTCAGATGTGAACTGTATTTTTGTCTACAGTTCACATCTGAGAGCTGCTCAACTTTTATTCGCTATAAAACTTTCTTACATGTTATTCTTTTCAATATGAAATTCAATTTTATCCTACTCAAGACTAAATAGTGGTCACTTCCAATTTCAAATCCTCTGTACACTCTGGTGTCCTGCACCAGGGAGAAAACACTACTATCAACAATAACATAGTCAATGAGACTTTTCTTATTCCTAGCCTCTTCTCTCCATGTGAATTTGTGCACATTTTTATGTTGGAACATGGTGTTAGTAATAACCAGTCCATGTCCTGACAGAAATCAAACAGATATTTGTTATTATTATTAGCTTTGCTCTTCTCTCCAGATTTTCCCAAAATATTTTTGTATGTCTGGCAATCATTTCCTACTCTACTATTTAGATCCCCAACAAGGACCAACTTTTCCTTTTTCATTGTGTCAGTTGCTTTCTCTAAAACATCTAAAAATTTCTCCACTTCTACCTTAGCAGAACCTTCTGTGGGACCATAGGCACAAATAAGTCTCATTGTCCAATTCCCCATTCTGATATTTGCCCACATCACTCTACTTGAGACTTCCTGCCATTCAAGAAGATTAGCCTCGTATTTTGTGTTGAATACTATGGCTACTCTTTCTTTTCCTTGATTGTCATTGTCTGAATATAACATTTTGCATTTATTGCTCAGAAAGATCTCATCAGTTTTTGTGTTTTTTGTTTCAGTCACCCAATCTGTTATGTCGATCTGGTTCTTATCTAATTCCTCAGCTAGCTCCATTTCTTTGCCATTCAGGCATCTTATTTTGATAGTACTGATCTTTAACTCTGGTGATATTGAGTTGGGGTGTGCTTTCAGATTTTTTCCAGTAGCTGACTTTTCGCTGTTCGCCCTGGTTCCCTGGTAAAAATAACGGTGGCCTTGTTTAACAGGGCGATGCCCCAACTGGCATGAAATTTTGTCATGTTGTATCATCATTTTCTGTATTGATTTAAGCCAATAAGAATACAATTTGGTCGGCTAAATCCCAAATTGCCAGCCCATCCTCGTTCGTTCAGTATCCAGGTAGATACCCAACAGGGTGCACCGCGAGAAGGTGAGGATTGGACATTAGGTCAGAAGCCCTGGTCAGTTATCTGCTTTCCTTTAAAGACTATGTGGAGGTCTTCTCTCAGTTATACAGCTTTGACCTTTAAGCACCCTTATATTATCTTTATCATCTTTGATTTCTTTTACAGTACTCTTTCCTCCATTTCTAAACTTCTTCAATACCCTCCAGAACATTTTGTCACCTTCATGATATTTATTTTCCATACTCTTACCAAAGTTTTCCCATTTTTGTTTAGCTACTTTTACATGAAGCTTAGCTCTCTTACATTTTTCTCTGTATTCTTTTAGGGCATATGCCTACTTATTTGTTGGAAAATTTGGTATGCTTTCTTCTTTTCCAGGACTGCTTCTTTAACTTCTTCTGTCCACCATAGTGTTATTATTTTGCTATCCTTGCACACAACTTCACAATCCGGAGAGGCATGTGGCTGAATCAATCAATGTCTTCTTCTTCAGAGACTGCTCAGAACCACCGAGACTCCAAGGTGTGGTTCTTGTTTCAAATTTATTTCATTTTTTTTCTTCAATAATATTTGTATAGTCAAGTCTACAATTTACCCGTAAAAGCGGCTCAACTTTAATTCTTTTCAAACTTTCTCACATACTGTTCTTTTCAATGTGATATCCATTTTTATCCTGATTAGTATTAAGTAATGGTAATTTCCAATTTCTGATCCTTTGTACACCCTTTTTATTCTGAACCAGTATGATGATATCACTGTCAGATATACAGATACTTTCATGGACAGTGCTCTGCTGAATTCGCCACTATTATTCCTCTACTCTATTCCAAAATCATTGAAAGAAGATCAACTGCTAACCATAACCCTTTTACATTCTGTCTTGAAACCGTCTGAATCAACTTCACTACCTACTTCTTCATCCCATCTACTTCTGTCCTTTTTGGAACAGTCTCTCCACTCATCCTTCCCCAAAGATTACAACCCTCAGCAGTTCAAGGAAAACTGCCTACTACTTCATCCCATCTAATTCTGGCCTTTGAAACAGTCTCTCTACTCTGCCTTCCCCAAAGATTACAACCGTCACATGTTCAAGCAAAATGTGAACAGATTCTTCTTTTCTTCTATTCCTCTTGCACACACATTCTATTCCAGTTGCCAAAAGGTGTGCCACCTTTTTTAAAAAGGTGGCACACCTTCTAGCAACTCCTATAAGTAAAGATGACCTCGCTATTGCTTCTGCCTGGTATCTCCAACTCTGGGCCTGGCTCCCACTGAAGAGACCTCAATAAAGGTCGAAATTAGTCTGGGTAGTGACCAATCTCTTAATGCATAACATTATACATATCCGTAAGGAGATGTGTTTTGCATTATGGGAGATACTGGGATAGGAGTGTTGGTAGCTTGCTCCACCTTTGCTACGAGTTGCCAAGGGTTGTACTACCTACCCTGGTACGGTAGTACAAAACCATATTCAGTCCTGAAGATATTTTCAGGCACAAACTTTGTTTGCTCACACTTGGATAAAGGATTAAACTAAATTTATTATACTCATAATTGTAGATTTAGGGACTCAAAAACACACGTGTTGAACAGATTATTTTATTAATTACAAATAAAATAAAACTTGACGTTTCGACCTCTATATCGAGGTCATCATCGGAAGAATACAACTGTATACAGAACCAAGCTACATGCTCATGCTTTCTATACCAGTAAACTAAATCTACGTAGTTAATAAATCTTTTTTCTAGCCTGACCTCTAGTGATAGAAAAGAAAAACAAAAATAAATAAAGAAATAAAATTATATTAAAAAAAAAAAATTATATATATATATATTATAAATAGATAAATGCAACTACAATAAACTGTTAGAGTCCTCATGTATTAATATTCTGGATAGTTACAAAATGATTTCTTTCAGTTGCTATTGAATGTTCTAAACACTTCACCAAGTCACCAGGTTGTCTTCTTGTAGTGGGAATTTTTCTAATGCTAGTTTAGGATGTTATACAGGTTGTAGATGGGTCCTCCACATTCTTGAAATGGTGAGGCCATCATTTTTGTTGAGATTTGGGTTGTGTTTGAGCATTTCACAAGACTCTTTAAATTTTCTCTCAAACCAGGTTTTGGTGCGGTGTAGGGACTTGGTATTTTTCCAGTCAATTTTATGGTATGTTTGGAGTGCATGGTCAGAAAGGCCTGTTTTACCGAAGTGGAGGTATTTAATGTGTCATTTGTGTTCGTCTTGTCTGATTGGGATAGTTCACCCTGTTTCCCCTATGTATAGTATGTTACATGTGCAGTGTATTTTGTATACCCCTGGGTGTGCTAGGTGTGGAAGAGGATCTTTGGAGGAACTGAGTAGGTGTCTTAGCTTATTTGGGGGTTTAAAGGTGGTTTTAATGTTGTATTTGCGAAGTGTTCTGTCTATTTTTTCAGAAATGCCTCTAACATAAGGAATGGCAATAGCATTCTTGAAATCTTTTTTGTTCTTACTGGTATCTTTATGGAGGATCTTGTGAATAGTTTTTTTATTGTATCCATTTTTGATAAATGTTTGGTTGATGATTTTGTATTCTTGGTTTAGAGCCTGTTCATTCGAACAAATAGTTAGGGCTCTTGGTTAGACTATAAATTTATTATAGTCTAACCAAGTGAAAAATAAACTTTCAAGAACTTTCTCTAAATCCAGAGTAATTTAATGAAAAAGGTGGCACACGTTTTGGCAACTCCTATAGATAAAGATGACCTCGCTATTGCTTCTGCCTGGTATCTCCAACTCTGGGCCTGGCTCCCACTGAAGAGACCTCAATAAAGGTCGTTGTTGCCCATGTTGTACTACCTACCCCGGTAAGGTAGTACAACACCATATTCAATCCAAGTGTAAGCAAACAAAGTTTGCTTACACTTGGATAAAGGATTAAACTAAATTTGTTATAGTCTAACCAAGTGAAAAATAAACTTTCAACTTCTTGATAGTTTGTTTTACCAATCTTATTTTGTCAACAGAGTTAGCATCAGTTAGTGATAGTGGGTGTAATTTTTGAGGTAATTATCTTGCTTCTTTGGCTAGTCTGTCTGCTTTCTCATTTCCTTCAATATATAACCTGTGTAGCTCAGTGGATGTGGCGTTTGCACACCACTGTGCTTAACCGCACGAAGGAAGACTTCTTGGTTTCGAATCTAGTCGGCGACTAGAGGAAATTTTTTTATTTGGTATGGTGACTCTATAACAAAACATGCGATAGATGAGAGAGTTATAACATCGAGTTTTCCCGGAGTGAAAATTAAAAATATAACTCAAGTAATTCAAAAACAGAAAAGAAAAGTAAATGAAATGGTAGTTGTAGTAGGTACGAATGATTTAACTGGTGATAAGTTCAGTATGAGAGAGGACATGAAGGGGTTGCTGGAAGAGGCGAGAGTGATGAGCGAGAAAGTGAAAATCGTTAGTATTTTACCTCACTATGACAAAAATGAATCAAAAAGAAGGGCTATAATGGCAAACAATTCAATGCGTAGGCTATGTAGAAGGAATGGATGCGAGTTTTTGGATGTGTGGAGTGAGTTTGAGGGAAGATTGGATTTGTATAAGAGGAATGGCCTACACCTGAATTTCTTTGGTATCAGGAATCTGGAAAAACTATTAACTGGTATGAGACCTTACACAGAGAGTCAGGGAAACCAAATTATAAAGGGAGGAATGATGTGAATGTGAGTGTAAGAGCGAAAATGGTATATAACTGTGTTAATGATGGGAATTGGATTTCTTATGGGAATGTTGATGGGATGAGAACGTTTTCGGGTTTGTGTTTGTCCGGTTCGGACCGATCATATGTGTGCAAAGATGTCTACATGTGTAAAGCATTAGAGAAGAATAGAGATCTGCAAGTTGTCCAATTGGGTCAGGCAGACTGCAAACAAGGGTATACTAAAGAACATGAAGGTAGATTGTTATGTCTGTACACGAATGCTAGGAGTATCAGCAACAAAAGGGATAGAGTTTGTTGCCTTAGTCAATATGTTGCAACCTCAGATTGTAGGAATTGGTGAGACCTGGCTATCAGAATCAGACCTATTAACTGGTATCGAGTGTCATGGGTACAGCATTTTTAGGAATGATAGAGTGGATAGGAGAGGAGGGGGCGTGCTGCTAATGAGGTTGGATGATTTAAATCCAGTTAGAGTTGAGGCCTATGAATGTAGTAATACTACTAACGTTATAAGCAGCATGCTAGAATAATCACAACTGTTGTATGGAAAGCAAAGTCTGATTATGAAAAGAAACTGGCTCTGCATGCGAATGACAACCCACAAGAATTCTGTCGATATGCTGCAAGTAAAAGAAAGAATGAATATGAAAGAAATACTCTTCTAAATCCAGAGGGAGTGAGGGTTACTGATGCAGAAGAGGTTGTTCAGTTAATGAGTGCCCATTTCGTTAAAAGCTATCAACCTAGTGAACGCAACATTGAGCTCACTGTTACCTCTTCACTAGATGAAGAAATGCAGATGTGTGAGGCCAAGGTATTAGAGCTGTTGCACAAACTGAATAAGAATTCAGCAATAGGGACTGATGGAATATCAGCATGTGTGCTAAAAGAGTATTCAGCTGAATTGATCATTCCTTTGACTAGGATTTTTAACATGAGTTTCAGAGCAGGGAAGATTCTGCAGGAATGGAAGGAATGTATGGTAATTCCATTACATAAGGGTGGTGCAAAGACCGATGTATCAAACTATCGACCAATTAGTATCTCAGGAGTGGTGGTGGTGAAGATTTTAAGAAAATTATTTAGGGCCTGCATTCAGAAATGGGTTGACAGTGAATCTCTACTTTGCAATGAACAACATGGGTTTACTAAGGGAAGGTCATGTTTTAGCAACTTGCTCACATTCTATGACAATGTTACCATTGAACTAGACAAGGGAAATGGATACACCATGATACTTTTGGATTTTGCTAAGGCTTTTGACAGAATACAACATGACAGACTGCATAAATTGGAGAAAATGGGTTTGGGTTATACAACATTAGCATGGATAAGAGGATGGCTGACCGACAGATATCAAAAAGTGGTATACGTGGGATCTGCATCTGCACGGTTTAAAGTAACAAGTGGTGTACAACAAGGATCAGTGCTTGATCCACTGTTATTCAATCTGTACATTAATGATATTGGGAAGGATTTGACAAGCAACATACAGTTATTTACTGATGATGCAAAGATAGGCAGGGTAATCATGAATGCTGCTGATATGCAGTCCTTGCAGAATGATCTGAATAGGCTAGAATTGTGGGCATGGGAAAATGGGTGTCAGTTCAATGTCAGTAAATGTAAAGTCATTCACTTCGGCATGATTACCTATCAAATGTCGTATTATATTGGTGGGATTAGGCTAGAGGAAACTGATGAGGCTAGGGATCTTGGAGTGTTAATAGATAGGAAGTTGAAGTTTAGGGGCCACGTGGCAAAGATTGCAAATACAACTCAAAAGATAATTGCAATAAAGATAAGGATGTTATTTTGCCTCTTTACAAGGCCTTGATAAGACCTCACTTGAACTATTGTGTGCAGGTCTGGTCTCCTGGTTTCCGATGTGATTCTGATATATTGGAGAGAGTACAAAGGTGAGTGTTAAAATTGATATCAGGATTGTGGAATACTTATTATGAAGACAGGTTGAGAATTTGTAGATTGCAGACACTAGCAAATAGGAGAAAGAGGGGTGATATGATTGAGACTTACAAACTGCTGAAAGGGTCATACAGGATTTCAATTGATTGGATTTTTCAAACTTATGGATAGTTGGGAAAGGACGAGAGGACATCATTGGAAGCTGTGAATGAAGGCTGCCAAGAAGGGTGTAAGGGCCAGATTTTTCTCTCAGAGGGTGGTGTGTGATTGGAATGGATTGCCATTGGATGTTGTGAGTGCAAGCAGTGTGAATGAATTCAAGAATAAGTATGATAGCTGGTGTGTGTGTAGTATGTGGCCTCCCTCAATGAGTCTCTGACTCCCTAGAGGTCTCTCTTAATAATAATAATAATGTACATGGGCTGGTATCCAATGCAGTGTAGAGTTCTTATTTTTCAAATTTAAAGTTGTTAGTAGTTCATGTATTTCCTGTGTGAGTTTTGTTTTTCTTTTAATGCCTCAAGTGCAGATTTTGAGTCTCTGTAGATAATTATTCCTTCTGTAATGTTTTTACTGGATTTGAGAGATAGAACTTGAGAGCTGTTTGTATGGCTGTTAATTCACAAGTGACATTTGATGCTATTTTACCAGCTGTGTTTTGATTTGCATTTCCTCGCCTCCAGGTAGAGTTAGAAAAACCCCTGATCCTTCTTGGTTGAGTGCTTGAAAACTGATGGATCATCAGATGATCCATCAGTGTAGCCAATGACATTATTTAGATTACTAAAAGTGATATGTCAAGTCCTTTTATTTTCTTGCTGTGAATCCTTTTTTGAACAAGGTTCTAGGAGATTTAAGTTTATCGTTGTGTTTTTGGTAGAATAGTGGAAAAGAATGGCTCTTTGCTTATTTCAATGGACAGGTGCTCTAAGTCGATCTGTTTTCTAATTTTATGATCATATTGTAAAGTAGATGATGTCTTTAGTCTTGATTTTCTTGTCTAGGCATTTTGATGCTAGTCCTGAGTGAGATGTGACCCTGTTGTTGGCTCCTGATTCTGTTAGTGAATTTAACTGTGGAGAGTTTTCTTCTATCTTCTAGTATGTGAAGCCCACACTCTTGGTGAGCTTTTAAATTATTGGTGGATGAGACTGCACCTATAATAATTTTTGCTGCTCTTGATTGTACTCTGTCAAGTTTTACTTATGAGCTAGTAGAAGCTGGAACCCAGATTGATGAGGCATATCCCTAGTGGGTCATATGAGTGCCATATGTGTAGTTTTGAGTGTCTTCAGTTTTGCACTTGACTTTATTCTTCCACAAAGCTTTTTGATGATATTAAGCTTTTAAGAGCTTTATTAGATATATTTGTAATATGAGTTGTAAAGTTCAGTTCAGTATCTAGGGTGAGGTCTAAGTATTTTGGAGACTCTGTTTTTTCTATTTTGGTATTATATATTTTGATCTGGAGGTTGTAATTTGAATCCAGGATTTGAAGGGGATAAATTCTGTGGAAAGGGTACAGAGCAGATAACAAAGATGGTTTCAGGACTGTACAATGTCAGTTATGAGGATCGGCTGTGGGAATGTGGACTGCAGAGTTTGGTGGGTGGAAGAAGGAGAGGTAATATGATCAAGACTTTTAAACTGTTGAGAGGCAGTTACAGGGTGGACATTGGGGGAATTCTTTTGCTTGGTGGAACAGTGGGAAGGAGCGATGACAAGGGGCCATCCTTGGAAGTTATGAAAGGAAGCTGTTAGCAAGAGGATGAGGAGTGGTTTCTTTGCATGGAGGGTGGTTGAACTGTGGAATGATTGCCTGAGAGAATGGTGAGAGCAAGAATGGTCAATGAGTTCAAGGAGTGGTATGATAGACTGTGTTTCCTAAGAAGGACCTCCCATGATGAGTCTCTTGACTTCATGGAGGCCTGAATAATAATAATAATTGTGTATATTTTTTCTATCATTGGAGAAGATGCTCAGTTTGTTTTTTCTGAGTTTATCTGTAATTTAAGTTCCTTTGCCCATCTTTCTAAGCCTTTTATTGGATTATTTAGGACTTCTTTTTTTTTTTTTTTCAAATTGTTGAGAATTACTGCTTGTGTAATTATTATCTGCATAGCATGCTATTTTTGTGTCATTTATTATGTGAGGATGGATATTGTTCATATAGATGAGAAATAAGAGTGGGCTTAAAACAGAACCTTGTGGGACTCCAGTCCAAGTTCGATGCATGTTGGAATAAATTCCAGTAACTTTTACTTTCATTTTCTTCCTTTCATGAAATCTGAAATCCAAATTAATGTGTTCTCCCTTATTTGAGTATCGTATGCAATTTTTATTAACTTTTGTCTCCAAATTCGATCAAAGGCAGCTGTGAGATCCAGGAATATTGCTGTTGTCTTCTTAGATGGTTTTTCTTGAAAGCCATCTATGACTGATTGGCAAAGATAAAATAATTGATCTTCTATACTGTGTTGAGACCTATACGCAGTTTGGTAGAAGTTGATCTTGTTATTTTCTAAGAGCCATTTCATAAGTCTGGTATGTATTATTCTTTTGTTTAGTTTACAGAGCGTGCTAGTCAAACTATTGGTCTATAGCTTTTACAGTCACGGGTTTTTGTTAGGTTTTAGTAAGGGTATAATGACTGATGTTTTCCAGATTTTTGATAGTTTACCTGCATTCCAGGAGGTGTTAAATATCTTCAGAAGGCAGTTTTTGGCTATTTTTCTCATGTTTTTAATCATATGTCCAAAGATAAGATCAATTCCTCGTGATTTGCCAGGGTCAATTTGACTAATTGCTGTTTCTAATTCTGTCATTGTAAGGAGTAGTCCATGTCCTGAGCAAAAGTCCAGTAAGTACTTACTATTATTATTAGCTTTGCCCATTTCTCCAAATTTTCCCCAAATGTTTTTATATGCTTGGTGGGATTAATTTCCTACTCTGCTGTTCAGATCTCCAACAAGGACCACTCTTTCCATTTTCTTTATGTCAGCTGCCTGTTCTAATGACTGAAAAAATTCCTCCACTTCTTCTTTAGAAGAACCTTATGTGGAAGTGGAAACACAGTCACAAATAAGTTTCATTGTCCATTTCCCCATTTTGAAGTTTGCACACAACTCTACTCAAGAAGTTTATCTTCATGTTTGGTGTTGAATGCTATTGCTACTCCTTCCTTTCCTTTCCTTGATCATTATTGCCTGAAAATAACATCTTATACTTACGAGGGTGGTCTGAAACATTCTCAGCCTAACAATGAAAAAACGAATTTATAATTTCAAAATTATTTTTATTTTTCAACAAAATCTCCCTTAAGACTAATACATTTATTTCAGCGATGCTCCAGCACCATTATTCTGTCCCTGTAGTGGTTCACAGTAAGAACTGCATAATATCCCTCTACAGCTGCATTCACCTCTTGATTTGAAGAAAAAATGCTGACCAGCGAGGAAGAGTTTTAGTTTTGGCAAGAGAAAGAAGTCAGAGGGAAGCCAAATCTGGGGAATAGGGTGAATGTTCCAACAATTCATAGTGCAGATCCCTTAATTTTCCCATTGCCAAAACACCTTTGTGGGCAGGTGCATTGTCCTGATGAAAGATGATTTGTTTCTTCTGCTAACTGGGTCTTTTCTCACAAATTTTTTCGTCTAGTCTGGTTAAAAGATCGGAATAATAATCCCCAGTTATGGTTTTACCCTTTTCAAGATGATAAACAAAATGCCTTAAGCATCCAAAAACACTGATGCCATGACCTTTCCTGTTGATGGAACCGACTTTGTCTTCTTTGGCGCTGAACAACCAGCTTCTGTCCACTGTTTTGACTGCTGTTTGGTGAATGTTTTGTAATGGTGAATCTAAGTCTCATCTATAGTAATAAATCGATGTACAAAATCAGTTTTATTCTTGTTAAAACACTCCAAGCACTGCTGTGTGCAAGCATGGCACCCATCTTGCACAAAACTTTTTCATTTGCAATTCTTCATGCAAAATATATATCCTACACATTCTTTTGAAATGCATATAGTCTCAGCAGTTTCACTCACTTTCACTCACTGGTCATCCAATACCATATTGTGCACTCAATCAATGATTTCTGGTGTGTTGTTACACTTTTTGGACGTCCTTCATGTGGATCATCTTCAAGGCTGGTACAGCCACATTTAAACTTGGCAGCCCATTTCTTAATTGTCGAAAATGAAGGAGAAGAGTGCTCATAAACATTTATGAACTTCGAATGAATTTCTTTTAGCGTTAAACCTTCTTTTACATTATGAAGAATTTTATAACCTCATGATACTCAGTTTTATCCATTTTAAGGGATACAGACAACACTTTTGCTTCAGACTGCTCTATAAAACAAACTGCTTGATAGGATGACTTGCAATTTCACATGGATGCTTATGACAGATGTACCAACTTAGAAAAAAAAATCTTGCCGATAGTATAGCCATCTATGGTCGAGGCCAAGAACTTTACAGACCACCCTCATGTTATTTAGTAAGATCTTACCTGTTTTTTTGTCTTCTTTGTCTCAGTATATTGGTCGGCTAAGTTGCCGACCAAATTGTGGTGCTCACTATTTGTGTTCCCAAATTGCTAGACCATTCTCGTTTGTTCAGTAGTATTGATCTTAGTTAAAAATAAAAGAGTCTTGAAGTGCAGATATAGAACTTGCCAAACTATGAAGATATCATCTATGTATCTATGTCATATTATTACTATTATTATTATTATTACTATTATTACGGGCAACTCCAGGGAGTCATTAGACCTCATCGAGGGAGGCCCCAAATCATATTCATCACAACTATTTGACATTCATACAGTATCTATCATACCTCGCCTTAAACTCATTCACTGTCACAGCATCCACCACAGACTCAGGGAGCGCATTCCACTCATTCACTACTCTAAAAGTAAAGAACCCAGCTCTAACACCTTTACTAACCACACTTTTGCCCAGTTTCCATGGATGTCCCCTAGTCCTCCCACAACCAGCCCTGTTCTCAAAAATATCTTCTGAATTAATTTTATAGAAACCCTTCAGTAATTTGAATGTGTCAATCATATCTTCCCTCCTCCGCTTTTCAACCAATTTTTGCAACCCACAAATCCTCAACCTGTTCTCATACGGTTCATTCCACTAACCTGCTATCATCTTGGTCACTCGCCTCTGGATCCTCTCCACCTCCTCCCCATCAAGAAGAAACCTAGGTGACCAAATCTGAGCACAGTAGTCTAGATGGGGTCTTATCAAGGCTCAATACAGAGGAACAATAACCTGCTTGTCAACGTATTCTTCAGCAACCAAGTGATTTGATGAGCTGATTTGGCCACTTTTGCAATGTGTCCCCTAAATTTCAATTCCTTATCCACCAACGCTCCTAAATCTCATGCCTCATCAATTTCCTGGAGCACGGTTCCACCAATGCAGTAAACTGCCGCTAATCTTTTCACCCCAAAATGCATAACCTTACATTTTGCCGCATTAAATTGACATCCATTCTCCATAGCCCAGACCTCCAAACTATCCAAATCATCCTGCAAAATTTTGACGTCATCTGCATTCACTATTGCCCTACCAAACTTCGCATCATCCGCAAACAAATGAACTGTTCCTCTCAGATCCTTTCCTATATCATTTATGAACAAATTAAACAACAGTGGTCCAAGAACAGATCCTTGTGGCACACCACTAGTCACAGGCCGTCTTGTGGACTCTACTCCTGAGTAAACCACTCTCTGATATCTCTCCGTCAACCACCCTCCTATCCATCTCACCAACCCTATGTCCATTCCCATATGCTGCAATTTACTGATTAGAATTCCATGTGGTATCCTGTCAAAGGCCTTAGCAAGGTCCAGTAGAATCACTGTAAACCCATTACCCTTATCCAGTTCAGCCGTCACTGTGTTATAATACGTGAGCAAGTTACTGAGGCATGACCTACCCTTCACAAAACCATGCTGTCCCCGATACAGTATCCCATTTTCTTCTATCCAATCTTGTATTTTCCTCTTGACTATTTTCTCTAAGACCTTGATAATGATTCCTGTTATGCTGATTGGCCGGTAATTTTCAACAGCAGCCTTGGAACCACCTTTGTGCTGTGGAACTATTTTCCCCTCTTTCCACCCCCTTGGGACTGACCCAGTCCTGAGGCTCAAATTAAACAAAATGGTCAAGGGTACTGACAATTCTTTGGCCGCTTCACTTACGACACGAGCTGGTATACCATCCAATCCCACAGATGTAGTGACATTGAGGTTCTGTAAATAGACTAGTTACCTCTACTTCATTCATCACAATTCCAGTATAAGCTGTTGGTTCTTCCATTCCTGCAAAGTCACCACCTGGATGATATACTCTTGCAAAGTGCTCGCTCAGTAATTCCACAATATCGACTGATTCGGTTACCTCCCTACCCTCAGCATTTTTTAAGATCATTCTACCATGAGCATTTTTCCTTTTACTTGCAACATATTGAAAAAACTGTTTGGGATTCTCTTTAGCCTGCGTGGCCAATTTCCTTTCGTAATCTGCTTTTGCTTTTCTTACCACCCTTGTTACCATCCTGGCCTGAGCTTTATACTGTGTCTGCGCCTGATGGTCACCCTTCTCCTTAAATTCCCTCCACAATTGTTTCTTTTTTTGCAGCTCAAGCTTAATAGTGTTATTCATCCATTTAACCCCTACTTGATTTATTATTCGGACTCTTGGTATACAGTCAACCACTGCCTCCTGCAAACAGTTCTTAACCACCTCCCATGCACTATCAACATCCAGCCCTTGCAGTTTTACATGCCATGGCATTGAGCCAAGCACACACCTAAGCTTGTCATACTTACCAGCCCGGTAATTCCACATGTACCCTGTCTTAATTGTAAATTCGACTCCTTTAGCCACCTCCCAAGTCATGACCTTATGGTCACTCTCACCAATTGGTGGCAACATGGTCATGTTCATTACAGCCACATTCTCGGTTGCAATTACTAGGTCCAGCACTCTCTGCCCCCTGGTATTTTCCAATGCATGTTGCCATAGATAGTTGTCCCTTAATAACCACATAAAATCCAATTCCTTCCTCTCATGTGCCTTCTCCTCTTTCCAGTCAGTGTTACCATAATTGAAATCACCCATAATAATTACCCTCCTTCCACTCATTTCTTCTATTTGCTTATGCATACTATCCCCACCATCCACTCCATCACCCGGTCTATAGCAGCACCCAATTGTATATTTTGTTCTGCTAGATTCTATCTCACACCAAACAGCCTCAAATGTGCTTTTTTCCCTATCATGCAGTTCAACTTCTATACTCCTTGGCTGAAGCTCATCAGCTATCATCAATAACACTCCTCCTCCCTTTTTATTCACCCTGTCACTCCTGAACACGCTATACCCGTCGCATTCAATCCCACTAGTTTTATCATCTTCTGTCAGCCATGTTTCACTAATACCAACAACCTGAAAGTGCCAACCATGGCCCAAAACTCTTCCTTCTTGTTCCTAATACTCCTGGCATTAGTGTACATGAATCGCAGAAGCCCATTTGTCCCATCCCTACTTTGATGCCTTATACTAACTATCCCATTCCGATTTGTTGTCCGTCGTACTCGCTCGGGCATAATATACTCATTCATACACTTAACTGCCACCCTAAAGTCTGCATATCTACTCCCCCCCCCTTAATAAATCTAGTTTCCCTGAGTCTGTACATCCACTTCTACATCATTCATCAACACTCTTTCAAGTCTCCGTACACCAACTCCATTCAAATGCAACCCATCCATCTTATATAAGTCCTTTCGCCCATCGAACTCATTCCACACATCCACAAATTCCACACCACTCTCCATGCATAACCCACGCATAAAGTCATTGGCAATTATGGCCCTCCTTCTAAACACTTCGCTGTCATTCCGCGGTAAGATACTCACCATCCTAACTCTCTCACTCTTCTCTTTTGCTACCTCAATATTGATGGCCTCAGCTGAACGTTTTGGAGAAGACAAATGCAAAGTGCACATAATATAATTACTAGGGCAGGAAAAAGAGGACTTCCCATAGATATACTTTCTATTTTTAAGTAAAATCTAATCTGACACATGATATGTCCTGAATGGGTTACAAATTTATATCTGCAGAAAGTCTTGCCAGAGTAATTTCAAAATTTTGCCTAAAAGAACATTTGTAAAGAGTGGCACAATGAGCTTATTAATTAGTCTTATTCAAGATTTTATCCTTAAAATCTAGAGAGTGTTTAATAAAAGACAGGTATTGGCTGGAGAGATGCTAGGCAATCTTCTGAGAAAAACCAATGCAACCAGCTGCAGGCTGCAATGGAATATCTCGTTTACAGTGGATAGACTGTGAAGAAGTGACTCTTCTCCCCCCCCTCCCCAAATGGATTACCCTGGTTTTATCAACTGTCTTGCATCTGTGGTTTATCCTACTTTGGCTAGACTGGTTAGGATCTGCAGCATGACTTCATCAGTGACAATAACTGCTATAACACATCCCACTGATGACTTCATGTAAAATGGAAATTTTCACATACTTGGTGGCACGTATGGGAAAATCTTACACAGCTGCAATCGCAAATGGCTTGTCATCAAGTCCTTCACCATTTAAGAATTCTATTATACGTAACATAATAAAGGACTTTGTGGCATGCAGTACTTGCAGCATGTATGCGTCCCGGATGTTGGATATGTGGCTGGTGAGAGAAGGGGGAGTGTGTATATGCGCAAAATGTACGCAATGGGAGGAATTCAATGAGTTAGATATTTCGATAACCAACCTAGTTTTGTCAGGGATGGGAAATGAAAGTTGGGAGATGAGTAGTGTGATAGGAGAGAATGACAAGCAAAATATGAATGAGAAAATAAGAGTCGGGATTGTGGAAAGCTTGAGTGACTGAAGTTTTTGGAGATGGTCTTGATTGGGAGAATGAATGACAAGTAAGAGTGACTAACTTGCAGAGAGGGATAGATGAGCTGAAAGAGGAGTGGAATGTCTTGTGAACGAGATGAGAAATATGAAAGATGAGATTAGGAGAATGGAAGAGATGAATGCAAGGCGAATTAGAGTAGGAGTGAGAGAGAGTTTTCAGAATAATAGAAGAGGAGAGAATAGAAACAGTAGGAGAGAGGGGAATGAGAGAGAGATTTGGGAATGATAGAAGAGGAGAGAATAGAAACAGTAGGAGAGAGGGAATGAGAGAGAGGTATGGGAATGCTAGAAGAGGAGCGAATAGGAGCAGTAGAAGAGAAGGAATGAGAGGTATGGGAATGATAGAAGAGGAGAGAATAGAAACAGTAGAAGAGAGGGAGTGAGAGAGAGTTATGTGAATGATAGAGGAGGGAAGAATGGAAACAGTCAGAGAGAGGAAATGAGAAGAATGCGAGGAAGTGCTGGAACCAGGAATAGAGTGAAGCCAGGACAGCAAGTAAGTAGGGGAACACAGAGAGAACGGGTTAGAGGAGAGAGAGTGAGAGATGCAGGTGAGCAATCAAGAAACAGAGTGGTAAGAGGTGTGATGTGTGGAGACTCGATGATCTGTGGTGTTCAAGATAGGATGCCAGAGGTGTGTTTGCATGGAGGGACGATAGAAAATGTGGCTATAGCAATTAAGAGGAGTGAAAGGATGGATGAAATGATTCTGATGGTGGGCACAAATGACTTGAGAGGCAATATAAACCGTGTGGCAAGAGATCTGAGATTCTTGCTTGGGGTTGTACAAAAGAAAATGCAGAGAGGAAAGATTGTGTGTGTATTGCCCAGGTATGATAGTGACGAGCTGAGCAGAAGAGCAGTAATACCGAATAGCATAATAGCCAGAATGTGTCAGAGGAGAGGATTGGAACATTATTATTATTATTATTATTATTATTTGACACCTCCAGGGAGTTTAAAGACTCATCGAGGGAGAGCATGCCAACAGCATCGAATGATTGGTCCCCTTCCAACTACTAACAGCGCTCAAGCTTACTTAACTGAGCCATTAGTAGAAGAGGCTCTACCAATCGACCAACCTTTGCCGGCATATGGATGCTTGGACGGTGTTTGAGGACAGAAGGAAACTGTATGTGAGAGACCGCTTGCATTTGAATGAGGAAGGACGAAGGCATCTGAAGAGATTGCTGTTTTCTGAATGAGTCAATGTGTCAATGCAGGGAAACTAGAATTCCAGGCTGGATAGTAGCAGGGGTGGGAATCGGTGCTTGGGGAAGGGGGACACAACATCAGGTAACACTGAGTCCAGTGGAATCAAGAAGGGGACAATGATAGATATAGAAGTAGTGACATTTTTATGCTTTATATATACTAATGCCAGGAGTATCCGAAATAAAGGAGATGAATTGGTGGTGCTGATAGCATCAGCCTGGCCAAAGATTATTGAGATCTCTGAGATGTGGTTGATGGAGGATGATATAATACCCAAAATTGAAGTGGCAGGGTACAGCATTTTTCGGCAGGATAGGAAAGGAAAACATGGTGGTGGAGTTGAAAATTTATTTATCACTAGGTTAGACTATAATAGATTTAGTTTAATCCTTTATCCCAGTGAAAGCAAACAAAGTTTGCGCCTGAAAATATCTTCAGGACTAAATATAGTGTTGTACTATCTTATCCAGTAAGTAGTGCAACACCAAGGCAACTCGTGGCAAAGGTGGAGCAAGCTACCAGGCACTTTTAACCCAGTATCTCCCATAATGCAAAACACATTTCCTATGTGGATATGTATACTGTTATGCATTAAAGGGATTGGCCATCTACCCAGACTAGTTTCGACCTTTATTGAGGTCTCTTCAGTGGGAGCCAGGCCCAGAGCTGGAGATACCAGGCAGAAGCAGTAGCAAGTCATCTGTGCCTATGGGAGTTGCCAAAAGGTTTATCACCTTTTTTAAAAATTACTCTGAATTTAGAGAAAGATGTTGAAAATTTATTTATCACTAGGTTAGACTATAATAGATTTAGTTTAATCCTTTATCCCAGTGAAAGCAAACAAAGTTTGCGCCTGAAAATATCTTCAGGACTAAATATAGTAAACTTTGTTTGCTTTCACTGGGATAAAGGATTAAACTAAATCTATTATAGTCTAACCTAGTGATAAATAAATTTTCAACATCTTTCTCTAAATCCAGAGTAATTTTTAAAAAAGGTGATAAACCTTTTGGCAACTCCCATAGGCACAGATGACTTGCTACTGCTTCTGCCTGGTATCTCCAGCTCTGGGCCTGGCTCCCACTGAAGAGACCTCAATAAAGGTCGAAACTAGTCTGGGTAGATGGCCAATCCCTTTAATGCATAACAGTATACATATCCACATAGGAAATGTGTTTTGCATTATGGGAGATACTGGGTTAAAAGTGCCTGGTAGCTTGCTCCACCTTTGCCACGAGTTGCCTTGGTGTTGCACTACTTACTGGATAAGATAGTACAACACTATATTTAGTCCTGAAGATACAACACTATATTTAGTCCTGAAGATATTTTCAGGCGCAAACTTTGTTTGCTTTCACTGGGATAAAGGATTAAACTAAATCTATTATGGTGGTGGAGTACTGTTTATGATAAGTGATGACTTATGTCCTCTAAGAGTGGAGGCTTTGGAGGGCAGTGATGAATGGTTTTGAAAGCATATGGTGTGAGGTGCTGAGTTTGGCAAGTGCAAGAAGAATGATTGTTATGGGAGATTTTAACTATAGTAATATAAACTGGGAAGAGGAAAATGCATGTAGTAATAAGGAGATGGAATTTCTAGAATTCTAGAGTGACAAATGTCTTAGGCAACATGTAATAGAGGGTACAAGAGTTTTGGATTTGGTCATAGCATCAGAAGAGCTGATAATATGTGACATCTCTAAAATGACATCTCTCCCTACACTTGGAGAGAGTGACCATGTGGTTTTTTTTGACTTGGAAGATGAATAGACATGCAGGTGTATCAAAGAAAAGGAAACAACATATGTGGGATTATAAGGCAGGTGATTGATTATAATAGTCTTAGGTATCAACTAGGGGCAGTTCCATGGAGGGCAGAATTGGAATGCCAAGATATCATTAGTGCTTGGGAAATTGTGAAGGAATATTTGTTAGCAGCAATAGTAAGCTGTATTCCACAAGTGAAGAAGCAGAGACAATTTGGTGTATAGTGGATGACAAACAATATCAAACAGGAACTGCAGTTGAAAAAAGAGATTATGGAAGAGATATAAGGAGAGGGGTGGAGGGCAGATACACGAAGAATATAAGACACAGGCGAGGAGAGTGTCTGGTATGGTGAGGAAGGCAAAACTGGAATATGCGAAGTGATTGGCACTAAGATCCAAAGAAAATCCTAGGGAATTTTTTTGCTATATGGCCAGTAGGAGGAGAAATGATTGTGGAAGAATGACATTGCGGGATAACAATGGGAATAGAATAACTAATGCAGAGGACATAGTAGAGTTGTTCAATGAGCACTTTATTGGAGTATTTCATCCTGGAGAAGAAGGTTTTAATACTAGAGGGATAGGGTAGGTTCAGGGTTTAGAGGTGCAAGAGGAGAGTGTGTTCCAAATACTGAGTACTCTAGATACCGGTATTTCACCACAGGTTTTGAGAGAATGTGCTAAAGAACTGACAGTTCCGTTGACCTGGCTCTTCAATAAAAATCTGACTGTGGGAAAGGTATGCAAGGAATGGAAGGAAGGTAAGATAGTGCCACTTCACAAGGGTGGCAGCAGAGACTTGTATCTAAATATAGGTCAGTTTGTTGTCATCAGTAGTTGTTAAGGTCTTGGAGAAATTAGTGAGGGACTATTGGGCAGATGAGGGTAATGTTATTTGTGAGACTCAACATGGATTTGTTAATGGCACTCTTGCTTCAGTAATATGAATGCTTTTTATAATAAAGTGACAAGCACAGTTGATGAGGGAAAGGCATATACTTCCATTTTTTTGGATTTTGCAAAGGCGTTTGACAGGGTGCCACATGATTAGCTGATATTTATGTTGTAGTGCATGTGTTTAAATGTCAGGTTACTCAAATGGTTTCAGGATTGGCTGCCTGATAGGTATCAGAATTGTGTATGTTTGGTAATATCAAGAAAGCAGAAGGTTACAAGTGGGGTTCCACAGGGTTCAGTACTGTGACCTGTATTGTTCAACCTTTATATCAATGACATTGCAAGTGGATATTCAGTTGTTTGCAGATGATGTGAAGCTGGGAAGGGTTATCAGTAATAGTGCAGATGTGGCACCCCTGCAAGAGGATTTGAATAAACTAGACAGATGGGCAAAAGAATTTTGGGATGTTGATTTAATGAAGCAAAATGTAAAGTCTTTAAGTATGGGATCCATCAATGGGAGGATGCATACTCAATTGGAGGAGCTGTACTGGAGGAGGTAGGGGAGACAAGAGATCTGGAGGTGATGATTGATAGAAAACTGAAATTCAGGGAGCATATTGCAAAGGTGGTGAGGTTAACTCCGAGGATTGCTGCAATACTGAGAAGGATGCTTACCTGCAGAGATAAAAGAGTTATCATTCCATTGTATGAGACCCTGATCAGACCACACTTAGACTATTGTTCTCAGATTTGGTCCCTAGGATTTGAAGGAGATGAATTAACTGTGGAAAGGGTACAGAGGCAAATAACAAAGATGGTTTCAGGATTTATGTCAGTTACAAGGATCGACTGAGGGAATGTGGACTGTAATGTTTGGTGGATTGAGAAGAGGTGATATGATCGAGACTTTTTAACTGTTGAGAGGAAGTTACAGGGAAGACATTGGGGGAGTTCTTTCACTTGGTGGAATGGCAGGAAGGAGCAATGACAGGGTGCCATCCATGGAAGTTACATAATTAAGCTGTGAGCAAGAGGGTGAATAGTGGTTTCTTTGCATGAAGGGTGGTTGAACCATGGAATGCATTGTCTGAGAGAATGGTGAGAGCAAGAATGGTCAATGAGTTCAAGGAACGGTATGATAAACTTTGTGTTTCCTAAAAATGATCTCCCTCAGTGAGTCTTTTGCTCCATGGAGGCCTGGATAATGATAATTATAATAATAAATTCAGCAGAAAGTGATGTAGCAGTTATTGTTACAGTTTATTGAAAAGTGCATTGTAATTTAAAGAAAAGCACAGCACAGTCAAATGATTTGTCTGTTGTTTCGTATAATTGGATAATTGGAATCGAGTCTGTTAATACTCTTCTTATCATTTCACATAGAAACATTATATAAAGTTGAATTATTTTAGTTCATAAGACCATGCTTTTATAACTTTTTAACCTTTGCGATCTTCATTAATAATATTCTTAATTTTCCAGTTGGGAGGTACGATATGATCTAAAAGGCCGGAAATTTTATGTCGATCACAATACCCGTACAACAACTTGGAAGAAGCCTCAGCCATTACCTTCTGGGTCTGTACTTTTTTTCTTTTTTTTCTTTTTTTTTTTTTGAATTATAAAGTAATTATATTGGGTATTCCTGTTCAACAGTTTTGGTTCTGTGGGGATATGTGTATATAAGGCTCAGGGTGGACAGGGGTACACAGCGTGAGAAAGGCAGATACATTCACCAACAATCCCATCACCCCCCCCCCCCACAACAATATGGAGTTATTAAGACATTATTCAATAGGGCAAAAATAATCTGTTCAAATGATCAAGCCCTAACCACTGAACTAAATCACATCCGTGACACTTTCTCAGCCAATGGCTACCCCCTCCAAAAAATACTTAACCCAGTTATCCACAACCCACCACCCCCTCCCCTTCACAAAAAAGATTACTCTAAATCCATCACCATTCCCTACATCTGAGGCACCTCGGAAAAAATCAATAAAATCTTAAAAAAACATGACTTGACCACTTGTTAGACCACATAGAAAACTGGCATCCCTTATCCGCTCCACTAAAGACCAACCACTTCCCCTAGACCTACCTGGTGTATACCAGGTCCCTTGCAGCTTTTAATTGTCCTACTTTTGAGGTGATTACCTCCGTGGTTGTCAGCAGTGTGAAGACCTCTGTGAGAAATGGGTATAAGTGGAACTACAAGGGGGGTAATTATGAAGAGCTCAGGAGACAGCTTGCTGGTGTAGCATGGAATGAGGAGTTAGCTGGAAAAGAGATCAATGCAGCTTGGGGGATTTTCAAAAACTATCTAGTAGATGCAATGTCTAAGTGTATTCCAAGGGTGAGAAGGTTAAATAAGGTAGGTGTGAGATGGATGAATAAAGAGATTAAGCATGCGATACAGAGAAAGAGGGCATTATGGAGGCAGCATAATAGAAGTGGAAATAACCAATTCCATAAGGTCTACAAAGACCAGGCAAGGAGGGTGACTTGGTTGGTGAGGGTAGCTAAAGTGAGGTATGAACAGCAGTTAGCTAATGAAGCCAAAAAGAATCCTAAGGAGTTCTTTCGATATGTAGCCAACAAAAGAAAGAATGATTATGGAAGGACGACATTGATAGGAGAAAATGGTATAAAGACAGCTGTTGCAGAATGTATGGTGGAGATACCTAATGAGCACTTCATAAAGGTCTTTCTTTTAAAGGGGAGGAGAGACTGACTAAGTGAGCAGGAAGTGAATGGGGAGTTGAGTAAACTAGATGTTAATAAGGCTGTGGGACTTAATAATATATCACCACATATTCTGAAGGAATGTGCCAGGGAGTTGACACCTGTCGACATATTTTTTCAATACGAGTCTTGCACTCGGTCAAGTCCCTAAGAAGTGGAAGGAGGGCAAGATTGTGCCACTTCATAAAGGAGGTGATCGAACTCAAGCATCAAACTATAGGCCTATCTGTGTATCAGGTTGTGGTTAAGTTGTTGGAGAAGCTTGTAAGAACTAGGATCCAGAATTGGGTTGACAACAACGGTATTATCTTTAATGGACAGCATGGATTTGCTAAAGGGAGGTCATGTTTTAGTAATCTACTTACTTATTACAATAAAGTGATTGCTTCCTTGGACAGAGGAGAAGGATACACAGTAATATACTTAGATTTTGCAAAGGCTTTTGATAGATTACCTCATGATAAATTAATAGTCAAACTAGAGCAGATGGGGTTGGATATTAGGTATCAACATGTTGTGTATGGGGGAGTGATATCCAGGAAAAGGAAAGTCATCAGTGGAGTGCCTCAGTGTTCTGTTTTGGGGCCATTACTGTTTAACTTGTCCGTATATTAACGATATAGGTGAAGATTTCAATGGAGATATTCAGTTGTTTGCTGATGATGCAAATTTGGGATGAACCATGAAGTGTAGTGAAGATATTGTGGCCTTACAAGAAGACTTGAATAAATTGAGTGAGTTTTAAAATTTGGAAAACAAAGTTGGGATGCAGAATTTATGCTTGGTGAGGATATGTTGTTGGAGGTGGAAGAAATAAGAGATCTGGGAGTGATAGTGGATAAGGATCTGAAATTTAGGGGACACATAGCCAAAATTGTGAAGACAACACAAAGGCTTCTGGGAATGATGCGAAGGACACTGATGTGTAGAAGTAGGGAGATTCTTCTTCTGTTGTATAAGGCTTTGATTAGGCCACACATGGACTATTGTGCCCAGATTTGGTCACCTGGTTTTCAGAAGGATGAAGAGATGTTGGAAAGGGTCCAAAGGCAATTAACTAAGGTAGTTTCTGACCTCTGGAATGTCGAGTATGAGGAAAGATTGAGAAGATGTAATTTGCAGAGTCTGGTGGATAGGAGGAAGAGGGAAGATATGATAGAGACTATGCTGGAGAAGTTCTGTGAAAATAGTGGGAGATCGGGGGAGAACCAGAGGGAGGTCATCCCTGGAAACTGAGGAGTGAGAGGCAGGTTATTTTTGTGCAGAGTTGTAAATTATTGGAATGTCTTACCTGAGAGTGTGGTGTCTGCAAGGAGTTTGAATGTGTTCAAGGCATGGAGTGATGAGCTGTGTGTGTGTGTGATAAAAGGACCTCCTAAGATGAGTCTTTGACTCCGTGAGGTCTTGGGGTAATAATAATAATAATATTAATGTTTTTAAATGCCAGATGATTGTATAATATTTTAGTATTTATGTATATCACTGTTTAAATTTCAGATGTATAATATTTAAATTTCAAAGACAGAATCCATCTGTGATTATTAAGCTAATTTTTCATTAATATTTTTAATTTGTATATACTCATTTCCTCTTGGACTGTTAACAAAATGCCCTTTTAGACACTATCTTTAATTTAATTGAATTTTTTTATTGACTATACAAATTGTTTAACGATATTTGAGATGATTTTTTATCTCCTTTAAAGAAGATCATGTACTTTAAGATTTTCTGAAACTAGGCTTCATGTGGCTTCTGATATCAAATAATAACAAAAAATAGCAAAGCTTATTAGCTGCTTTATTTATCCAACCAGAGGCTAAGTTAAATTACTAACTTGCAATATAAAATTTTTTAATTTATATTAAAAAAGTAATTAAAAGACATACTTGGTTATATATTTTTAGATGGATATGGCAAAAATATTCGGAGTCAAACTTGGTTGAACTGACAGCATATGGTAAGGGAAAGGTGTTGAAAATGAAGCATAAATATAACCGGTAAAGAAGGAAAATGATGAATCAAATGGATTATAGATTTTTAAAAATTTAAAATTAAACATATGAAAACTAAAAATTTTAGGACCAAAATGAACAAAAACTAGTGAAGCATATACAGGATCAGCAACATGACAATTATAATGGCTGTTTTGTGAGAATCATTGTCAGATGATAAACAGTACAAAACTGACTATGAGCTTCCATGTGGTTTAAGATTATTATCAAGAGGAGTTTGACTGATCTGAGATTCAGGGTGACTCAAGATTAATGGGGAGTAATTTATTTTGTTTAATTGCCAAGAGGGAAAAATTAGATCAAGTTCTTTTGTGTTTATAGCATTCTGATTGGTTCTTATCACTAGTTTGGTTTCATTATTTTGGAAATTAATGATGGTAACTTTTTCAATTTCTCAGGGATGGAGTGTGTTTAGATTGCATTGTGTGCAATGATATTTCATTGTGGAATTTTTGTTAATATTATTGGTGTGTTTTTAGGGGTGGAATGTAATTGTTCTAAAATGGGAATACTGGAATCTCGATAATGTTCCAAAAATGAAACTTTAAAGAATGAATAGGGATCTAACGTAGAAAGTATTACATCTTGATTGGTAGTTAAGCTTATAAACAACATTGTGCCATGGTAATACATCAGGTCTAAGATATTGTTGTTTTATGATACTGGAAGTTAAAGCTGAGTTTAATGTGTTAAACAGAGAAATTAGGACTATAGAGATTACTTTAGCTGAAGTAACTAGAACAGGATTACATATGGGTGAGTCTTTGGTGAATGATTCAGTAATAAATAGTATAGGAGTGATTGGGAGTCAACATAATAAAACCACAAGTGGCCAAGAAGAAATGAGATGTAGTGAGAGTGGGGGGGGGTAAGTAATAGAGAGTTGAGTAATGAAGCTGGGAGAGTCATGCTGAATAGTGTAGAGAATGAGTCCATGAGTGTGAACTTGAATGAAGTTAATAGTGGTAAAATATATGGTGATTCTATGATTAAGGGTATGGAGAGTGGTATGCATGAGGAGTGCTTGGCTGATGGTACAATAGAAAGAGTGGCTTTAGCAATAAAGAGAGGGCATGAAACAGACAAGATGATAGTTATGGTGGGTACGAATGACCTGAGAGGTAGTATAAATCGGGTAGGAAAAGATTTAAGAACATTATTAGATATTGTGAAGAGGAAAAGTGTCAATGGGAGAATAGTGTGTGTGCTGCCTCGTTTTGACAATTACGAGTTAAGTAGACGAGCAATGATAATGAATGATATGATTGCAAGAATGTGCAGAAAAAGAGGTCTGGAGTTTGTTGATGTTTGGAGTGTGTTCGAAGGAAAAAGGCAGTTGTATGCTAGAGATGGACTGCATCTTAACATGGAAGGACATAAGAGATTGAAGAAGTTATTGTTTTCTGAACAGGTTGAAGTTATTGGGCAGGGAAACTAATATTGAAAAGGTTGAGTGTAAGAGAGAGAAACTTTAGCACTGATTGTGTATTTATTGATCCTTATAGGCAGAATAAATTGCAGAAGAGAGGGGGAAAAAAATCGGCATAGGACTACGGTAGTTAGTGACTTATATATCAGTTCTAAAGCCGGTACAAGATCTAGAGGGAATCTGCAATTTTTGTATACCAATGCTAGAAGCATTAGAAATAAGAGAGAAGAATTTTTGGCATTAGTCAGTGAAATCTCACCAAAAGTTGTAGGCATTAGTGAAACTTGGCTGTCAGCAGAAGATGTGGTCACTGGAATTGAATGTGATGGGTACAGTATTTTCAGGGAGGATAGAGAAGATAGAACAGGAGGAGGAGTACTGTTGATGATAGCTGATGTGTTGCAGCCAAAGAAAGTAGTATATCATGATGATAGACATGTGAATGAGAGTTCATTTGAGGCAGTCTGGTGCGAAATAGTGACCAACGCAACCAAATATACAGTTGGATGCTGCTATAGGCCAGGGAGTACAGGGGGAGATATTGAATTCATGCATCAGCAACTTAGTGCAATGAGTGAAGGCTTAGTGATTATTATGGGGGATTTTAATTATGGTGATATCAATTGGAAGGAGGAAATATCACATAGCAAAAAGGAAATGGAGTTCATACATCTGCTACGAGATAATTACTTGAAACAGCACGTAACTGAAGGGACACGTGGTGTGAGAGTGTTGGACCTGGTTATTGGTTCAGAGGTTATATGCATAAGTAAGGTGACCTCGTTACCTCCAGTTGGTGAAAGCGATCATGTGGTATTGACTTGGGAGGTTGCAAAATCTGTGGATTTTTCTATTAAGAAGGGGTATGTACGAAACTACAGGTTAGGCAATTATAACAAGCTTCGGAGTGAGCTTGCAGCCATCCCATGGCAGAACATATTGCAAGGGAAAGATGTTAGCAGTGCTTGGGATAAAATCAGCGGGTATCTGAGGAAAGCAATATCAGATTGTGTCCCCATGGTCA
Organism: Typopeltis vanoorti; assembly: GCF_054136105.1. NCBI lineage: Eukaryota > Metazoa > Arthropoda > Arachnida > Uropygi > Thelyphonidae > Typopeltis > Typopeltis vanoorti. The sequence goes on from NC_143571.1 coordinate 7,297,018, forward strand.
GGAGGTCAAACAAGGCAGGCATTAGATGGATGAGCAGTAGTATCAAGCTTGAACTACAAAAAAAGAAAATGTTATGGAGAATTTACAAGGAGAAGGGCGATCAGGACACCCATGAGCAGTACAAGGCTCAAGCTAGGAAGGTTACCAGCATAGTAAGAAAAGCTAAATCAGATTATGAGAAGACCTTAGCCAAAGAGATCAAGGGTAATCCCAAAGAGTTCTTCCGCTATGTGGCAAGTAAGAGGAAGAATGACTTCGGAAGGATAACCTTAGTGGGTGCTGATGGTATTGAGGTGACAAAATCAGATGTAATAGTCGAGTTACTGAGTGATCACTTCTCAAAAGTCTATCACCCAAGTGAGGATATCTCTATACCTATAGCAATACCTAATGTGAGAATTGAAGCTAAAGAATCAGAGGTATTAAATATATTGCGAAACTTAAATGCAAACACTGCGGTAGGCTTAGATGGAATATCAGCTCGGGTGTTGCGTGAATGTGCAAATGAATTGTCAACCCCTCTTACCTGGATATTTAATTTAAGTTTGAACTCTGGTATGGTCCCTAGGGAGTGGAAGTTAGGCAAAGTGGTTCCTTTGCATAAGGGTGGCTCTAAAACTGCAGTATTGAATTACAGACCAATCACCATCTCAGGAGTAGTGGTAAAAGTACTGGAAAAGTTGGTTAAAGACAAAATTCAAGAATGGGTGGATCAGGATATGATACTCTATAGAGGCCAACATGGTTTTGTTAAAGGTAGATCCTGCCTTAGCAATCTATTAACTATCCATAATAGAATAACATCAGAGTTGGACAAAGGAACTGGCTACACAGTGGTACTTCTGGATTTTGCTAAGGCTTTTGACAGGATACCCCATAGAACACTGTTACGCAAATTGGAGCAGATGGGAATGGATATTAAATTGGTGATATGGATAGGAGAATGGCTCAGGGAGAGATACCATAAGGTGGTGTATGGAGGAGCCGAGTCCAGAATGAGGCAGGTGACCAGTGGTGTGCCTCAGGGCTCTGTGCTTGGGCCAATGTTGTTTAATTTGTATATAAATGATATAGGAAACGGCTTAAAGTGAGATATTCAGTTGTTTGCTGATGATGCAAAGTTGTGTAGTGCAATAAAAAATCAAGCTGATGTTGAAAGTTTGCAGGAGGATTTAAATAAGCTGGTAAAATGGGCAAAAGAAAATGGATGTCAGTTCAATGTGGAAAAGTGTAAAGTCTTGCATTTTGGGATTAAAAGATTACCAGCTGTGTACTACATAGATGGAAAGGTACTCCAAGAGATTGATGAGGCTAGGGACTTAGGGGTATTGGTAAATAAGGAGATGAAGTTCAGAGGACACATTGCTAAGGTGTCCAAGATTGCACATAGGATTACTTGGTTGTTGAGGAACACACTGACATCCAGAGATAAAGAGGTTATTATTCCCCTTTATAAAGCATTGATACTTCCACATTTGGATTACTGTGCTCAGGTCTGGTCACCTGGATTCCTTGGAGATGAGGAGGCTGTGGAGAGGGTTCAGAGAAGAGTGACCAAGTTGGTGAGTGATATAAAAAATGCTCCCTACATTGATAGATTGAGAGCTTGTGGATTGCAGAGATTGGTTGATAGGCGAAGAAGAGGGGATATGATAGAAACATTCAAATTACTAAAAGGTTTTTATAGGATTGATGCAGGGGAAATGTTTCAGCTGTGTGATAGTGATGGAAGAACAAGAGGTCATCTCTGGAAATTAAAGAAGAGTGTGGTTAACAAAGGTGTCAGAACAAGGTTTTTTGCCTGGAGGGTGGTGAATGAGTGGAATTCATTGCCTGACTTTGTTGTGAGCTCTTCATCTGTAAATGAATTCAAGAAGAGATATGACAGATATTGTTTTGCTAGTTTGGGTCTCCCTCGATGAGTCTACTGACTCCATGGAGATACCCGTAATAATAATAATAATAATAATAATAATAATAATAATAATAATAAATTTTGTACTCTGTTACTCAGTTAGAACATTTATTAATATTATTATTATTACACCCTTCATGGAGATGACAGACTCATCATGAGAGGTTCATTCAACTGACAACATATTTATCATATAGAATCTTAAAATTCTTAACACTCCTTGCATTAAGAACTTGAAGAAGATTTTTTTTTCTATACCTGATCGACCTGTAGCATACACACCAGTACCATGTATGCTCAAGAGGGTAACAAGAAAAGAGTAATCTGTGAATTTTTTTTTTTTCGAACTGCTGAAATACAATCTTTAGATTATATTCTTCAGGGAAGGCAGAGTAGGGGGATGCTGTTTCACAGAACAGCCTCCCCCTACTCTGCCTCTGCATTTACACATGCTTTTCTATTATTGTGTATGCAGTCGAACGGCATATCTCATAGCACATGTACTGAAGGGTTTGAACTATAGTCTGAATTTGAAAGAGAAGGATTTATATAATGCTGATGAACTGCACTTAAATGGATTAAAATAAATGGATTTGTAGTTAGGTATCCAAAGAGAGTTGTACACTGAGAGTGTGAAAATGCATTGTCAAGATAACTAAAGCAATTAGGGCAGATGCAGGTGAGTGCATGGGTGTGATGCTGGGCACCCAGGAGGTGAGAAAGTACTAGAGTGACCAAAAAATGCAAAATCCAATTTAGAGATTGGATGGTGTAGGCAATTCAGGATATAAAGGTGGTTGGGAGCTAAGGAGAAGCTACAGCTTCTATATGCTAATGCTAGAAGTATCAGGTATATGAGCGAGGAGTTTTTGGCATTGGTTAGTGCAACCTTACCAAACGTTATAAGCATTAATAGAAAACTTTGCTACCATCATATGATGTTGTTAAAGGGATAGAATATGAAGGGTTTAGTATTTTCAGGGAGGATACAGAAGACAGGATGGCAGAAGAGGCACTGCTAATGATAAAGAGTATGAAACAAGCAGGCAGATGGCAGTTCTTTTGAGACAATTTGGTGTGTGGTCTTATAATAGCAGCGATAAATTTTATTGCTGCTATAGACCATGGGGTTCCAGGGACGATTCGGTAGACATGCATCAGCAAATTAATACATTGAATGCAAGTTAAGTAATTATTATGGCAGACTGATGTAAATGAGCAGGAGAGTGGACTAGGTGAGGCCAGAGTGATTGTGAATATGGCCTAGTATGAGAAATGAGAATATGAGTACAGGAATGAAAGTGAACAGAAGCACAGTATAAGGCGAATGGATTTTGAAAACAGTAGTGAATGCACGTATGGAATGATCAGCATTCCATCCACAGGGATGGAATGCATGGGAAGTATTTGAGTAAAGAGAGATATGCAGGACAAAGGGTACCAGACAGAAGCAGATGAGAATTCACAGATGAGAGGTGGCATGGGTAGGATTCGTGATTAGAATAAGTGAAACATGGTTCAATGGGTATGATATCCTGACATGAATGGAAATGTAAGGACACGATGTTTTTTATAGGACAAGAAGGAAGTAAGAGTGCTGCTGGTGATAGCAGGGGAATTATGTCTACACAAGGAGAAAATAGTGGTAGTGGTTTTGAACTATACTGTGAGATGGAGGTTGATAGGATGAGATATTTGGGTGGATATTGCTACAGGCCATGAAATGTTGAAAGCAGAGAAAATGAAATGTATAGGTAATTTCGGTTAGTGAAAAAGAGAATGGTGATCGTTATGGATGATTTTAATTACGGTAATATTGAATGGATGAAGAGATTGCATAAAAAAATAAGGAAAATGAATTTCTTGTGTTCTTGAGGACAGCTGTCTTAGACAACATGCAATTGAGGGTACGGAAGGGTAAGTCTTATATCTGGTCACATGATCTAAAGATGTGCTTGTGAATGGAGTGTCTAATCTCCCACCCCCCATCACTCAGCGAGAGTGCCCATGAAGTTAACCTGTGAGTTATCACCAGTCATATCAGAACCCTTGTCAAGAAGGGATATATGTGGAATTACAAGACTGGTGATTATGAAAAGCTTTGAAGACAACCAGGAGCTATAGCATTGAAAGAGGAGTTGAGTGTGGAAAGGAGACAGATGCTGCTTGGGTATTGATCAAGAGTGAAATGGAAGAATGAAGGGATTAGCCATGAAATTTGGAATAAGAAGAAGAAGAAGGCACTGTGAAGGCAATATTAGATGGATGTTGGTAATAATCATTTGCATGAAAAACACAAAGAGCATGCTAGGAAAGTGACTCAGTTGATAAAGAATATCAGCAGTAGTGCATCTGTGGATAGATTTGCTTCATTGACTAACAACAGCATATCTCCAGTTAAGCCTGTCTCAATATTATTGGCATACAAGTGAAACAATGATTGCCCCATATAGATTCATGCAGCATACTATGCTAGCAACCTTCCTCTTTTGAGTTACCATACAACTCGCTTCTACCTATCTGACAGCCAATCCTGTCCAGCTCACTAGTCTCTTATTCAATCCCATCCATTTCAGTTTAATTACCAGCTTGTCATGTGGCAATCTATTAAAGGCCTTTGAACAAACAAGTATAGTACTGTATATCCTATGACCCTTATCCAGTGAATTCATCACTTTGTTGTAAGACATAAAAAGATTGCTGAAGTATTACCTACCATTAACAAACTATGTTGATTACAAATACTGCTATTATTAACCTGATGTTAATAATAATAACAATAAAATCTCTTCAACTGTGGAGTTATATATGAGAAGGAGACAAGATCACATGGCAGGAAGGAAATAGAATTTATAACTTGCTGAGAGATAATTACTTGAAGCAGCATGTGATGAGGGGGGATTTGTGGCTTGGGATTGTTGGATATGTTCTTTGGATCAGAAGAGCAAGCTGCAACCATGGTGGTCAGAATTCCTGTGATTTGGGAGAGTGATCATGCAGTCTTGACTTTGGGAGGTTGCAGAACATGTTTCAGTTAAAAAGGAGTATATATGGAACTGCAAGGTAGGATATTATGACAAGTTTCAGAGGCAGACTGAAACTTGTCATACTGTGGAACTACTATACTATACTATACACTGCCATTGCATAAAAATCTGCAAGGAAAGAAGGATAATCCAGTGTATGTGTGGGAAGCAATATCAGTCTATATACTCAGGTTCAAGAGGATAAATCATGAATTAAATGGATGAGTAGTATCAATAAGCAGAAGCAAACCTAAAAAAAAGAAAATGCTATTTGTGTGTGTGGGGGGGGGGGTATATAAGGAAGAAAGGTTACTAACAAGCTCACAAACAATACAAGAGTAAGGCATGCAATGTAACCAGCATGATAAGAAAGGTTATTATGATAATCTTCCTTACTATGGTTACTATGATAACATAGAAGGCTGAAGTACATCCATGGAATAAGAATTTGCAATGGAAGGATGTTAGCAGTGCATGGAGAATAATCCAAGGATATCTGGAAGAAGCAGAATCAGACTGTATACCCACGTTCAGGGGGATAAATCAAGTAGGAATTAGATGGATGAGTAATATCATTAAGCAGAAGCCTTAAAAAAAGAAAATGTTGTGGAGGGTATATAAGGAGGAAAGGTGACTAGAAAGCTCACAAAGGGAACAAGGGTGAGGCAAGAAATGTGACTAACATGATAAGGAAGGCAAAATCAGATTATGAGAAGAAATTAGCCAAGCAGACCAAAGGAAATACCAAATAGTTCTTTTGTTATGTGGCATATAAGATGAAGAATGGCTATTGAATGATAATTTGAATGAGTGCTGATGGTAGAGAGGTGATGGAAGCAGATGAAATAATTGAGTTACTGAGTGACCACTTTGCACAGATATATCATCCAAATGAGGATATTTCTGTCACTGATGTGAGAATAGAGGTTGAAGAATTGGAGGTGTATATTGCAGAAGAATCTCAATGCAGTGAGAGGTAACAGACTCGCAAACATACTGCCCACACACACACACACACACACACACACACACACACACACACACACACACACACACACACACACACACACACACACACAGGGAACTCAGTCTCCTCTTCACACATGACCCTGACAGTTCCCCCTTGCAGACACTGTATTTGGTCTCCTCTAGTCACAAACTAGGTAAAATACATGGCTGCAGGATTTGATGCTAGCTGATCAGGAAACCTCCAGATTTGTAACTAACTGGTATAATAATCCTGTGCATTAACCATTTAACCATTAACCGGCCTGTGGAACTACTATACTATACCTTTGAATGGGGGGGAAGGACTGGACCTCCTTTAGTGTGGATTGGTATGGAATTGAGAGTATCACTCTTAACGCACGTGGGAAGACAAGGGGGGGAAGAAACCAGAACCCTTGCTCTAGTGACCAAACATGGCTGCAGCCACTTCAGGTCTCTAATAAGATTGTAGTTCAAGGTTCAAGACTGCTGGATCTAGCATCAAAGAACTTAGCAGTAACCAATGTAGATATGTGCCTCCACATGGAGAAAGGGATCGTGGTCATGGCATAGGATAATGATACACTTGTAGAATTTAAGAAAGGATATGACTTAAAAATTTGAAGAGAAGAGATGTTATTAGTGCATGAGAGATGGTCAGGGAGTATTATTTGAAGAAAGAACTATCACAGTATACCCAGAGTCAGGAGGAAAAATCAGGTAGAAGTTAGATGGTTGTGTGCTAGCCTGGTTGACCAAGTGGTTAGTGTATCTCCAACCAGCATACTGCAGGTTCTAATCCCACCATAGGCATGGATATTTGTGATCGTTTTTGGATGGAAGATGAATTTCATTATCTGGTGTGAGACATCTGCCCAGTTTATTGAAGTCCTGAAGTGACTTGAAAAATTAAAGATTCCAAGAAATTATATTCTTGGTTTAGTCCTTTATCCAAGTGTAAGAACAAAGTTTGTCCGTGAAATAACTTAACGACTGAGTAACTCGTATATACAGAGGCTAATGACTTCACATCACTTGCCTTAGTATCCCATAATGCAAAGCACATATCCTTATGTGCTTTGCATGTATAATGTATACTTAGACATGTATAATGCTATGTATCTTTACGGACATGTATAATGCATAGCATTATACATGTCATTAAGGATATTTGCTTTGCATTATGGGATCCTTAAGGATATGTGCTTTGCATTATGGGATCCTTAAGGATATGTGCTTTGCATTATGGGATAGTAAGGCAAGTAATGTGAAGTCATTAGCTGAGTTGTTCAGTTGTGAAGTTACTTCACACTCAAACTTTGTTTGCTTACACTTGGATAAAGGATTAAACCAAGAATATAAATCAAGAGCATCAGAGTGTCTAGGAATGGGAGATTGTTGTTGTTTTCCTATACTAATGTAAACTGGATCCTGGGGTGTTGATTGTTTAGATGTGTTAAGAAAATGTTGAGCATATCCTGGCCATGTGGCCAAATGGAGAACACATAGTCAGACAGTAAGTTTATGTGGGGCAGAGTTTAAGGCTTTTTCTTCAAAGGCCTCCATGAAGATGTCGGCCAGGGGTTGAGACAGTGGAGAGCTCATGGCTAACCCCTCTATCTGTTTGTAGAATTTTCCTTGCCAAACGAAATAGCCCGAGTTCATGGTAAACTGAAACAGGACCGAGATATCAGAGAAAATATGGCTTGGATCTAAGGTATCTTCGAGTGAGACATTCATGAATAAAGAGGAGACATAACTTCTGTAGCAACCATTATGTCAGCATGTTGGAGTATGAAGTTTTCTACACTGGTTTTAAAGTGGACTGAGTTTTTTATTTGTGAAGGTGTGTTGCCAGTATACCGTGTGAGCACTTTAGCTAATTTGTATGTAGGTGAATCATTACCATCCACAATGGGACAAAATGGCACATTTTGTTTATGGATTTTTTGTAGTCCAATATCAGGGTGGGGATGTCTAGAGTTGTATGGTTTTAGTTTGTTTGTGAATTCCACATGCCAAGAAATAACATTTTTAAGTAGCCTATGGAATTTTCTGCTCTGATCTGTATACTAGTGGGATCATAGTCTATAAGAAGGTAGGTAAAACAATCTAGAAGTAAGGAGGCAAGTTTCTACCTGTGTAATTTAATTGATTTAATACCACACCATTTCCCTTAGCTGCTCTGATAATTATCTGTTCTCTATTTTTAATTATCCTTATCTGTTTTTAATTTCTTGCATATATATAGATAAATAGATAAGGGAAATGCCCAAATGTACACACACATCCTTACATGGGTGTAGCCTTGTAGCGATATTTCTGGTTACATAATGATAGATTGCCAGAAGAAAGGCTGTTACAGGTTTATTTCTAGGCACTGGCTGGAGGTTCTTCTTTCAGTTGATTTTCAAAATTTGACAAGTAAGTAAGGTTTTACTGTCATAAACTTAGATTTTAATTACAAGGAGAAGGGCGATCAGGACACCCATGAGCAGTACAAGGCTCAAGCTAGGAAGGCTACCAGCATAGTAAGAAAAGCTAAATCAGATTATGAGAAGACCTTAGCCAAAGAGATCAAGGGTAATCCCAAAGAGTTCTTCCGCTATGTGGCAAGTAAGAAGAAGAATGACTTCGAAAGGATAACCTTAGTGGGTGCTGATGGTATTGAGGTGACAAAATCAGATGTAATAGTCGAGTTACTGAGTGATCACTTCTCAAAAGTCTATCACCCAAGTGAGGATATCTCTATACCTATAGCAATACCTAATGTGAGAATTGAAGCTAAAGAATCAGAGGTATTAAATATATTGCGAAACTTAAATGCAAACACTGCGGTAGGCTTAGATGGAATATCAGCTCGGGTGTTGCGTGAATGTGCAAATGAATTGTCAACCCCCTCTTACCTGGATATTTAATTTAAGTTTGAACTCTGGTATGGTCCCTAGGGAGTGGAAGTTAGGCAAAGTGGTTCCTTTGCATAAGGGTGGCTCTAAAACTGCGGTATTGAATTACAGACCAATCACCATCTCAGGAGTAGTGGTAAAAGTATTGGAAAAGTTGGTTAAAGACAAAATTCAAGAATGGGTGGATCAGGATATGATACTCTATAGAGGCCAACATGGTTTTGTTAAAGGTAGATCCTGCCTTAGCAATCTATTAACTATTCATAATAGAATAACATCAGAGTTGGACAAAGGAACTGGCTACACAGTGGTACTTCTGGATTTTGCTAAGGCTTTTGACAGGATACCCCATAGAACACTGTTACGCAAATTGGAGCAGATGGGAATGGATATTAAATTGGTGATATGGATAGGAGAATGGCTCAGGGAGAGATACCATAAGGTGGTGTATGGAGGAGCCGAGTCCAGAATGAGGCAGGTGACCAGTGGTGTGCCTCAGGGCTCTGTGCTTGGGCCAATGTTGTTTAATTTGTATATAAATGATATAGGAAACGGCTTAAAGTGAGATATTCAGTTGTTTGCTGATGATGCAAAGTTGTGTAGTGCAATAAAAAATCAAGCTGATGTTGAAAGTTTGCAGGAGGATTTAAATAAGCTGGTAAAATGGGCAAAAGAAAATGGATGTCAGTTCAATGTGGAAAAGTGTAAAGTCATGCATTTTGGGATTAAAAGATTACCAGCTGTATACTACATCGATGGAAAGGTACTCCAAGAGATTGATGAGGCTAGGGACTTAGGGGTATTGGTAGATAGGGAGATGAAGTTCAGAGGACACATTGCTAAGGTGTCCAAGATTGCACATAGGATTACTTGGTTGTTGCGGAACACACTGACATCCAGAGATAAAGAGGTTATTATTCCCCTTTATAAAGCATTGATACTTCCACATTTGGATTACTGTGCTCAGGTCTGGTCACCTGGATTCCTTGGAGATGAGGAGGCTGTGGAGAGGGTTCAGAGAAGAGTGACCAAGTTGGTGAGTGATATAAAAAATGCTCCCTACATTGATAGATTGAGAGCTTGTGGATTGCAGAGATTGGTTGATAGGCGAAGAAGAGGGGATATGATAGAAACATTCAAATTACTAAAAGGTTTTTATAGGATTGATGCAGGGGAAATGTTTCAGCTGTGTGATAGTGATGGAAGAACAAGAGGTCATCTCTGGAAATTAAAGAAGAGTGTGGTTAACAAAGGTGTCAGAACAAGGTTTTTTGCCTGGAGGTTGGTGAATGAGTGGAATTCATTGCCTGACTTAGTTGTGAGCTCTTCGTCTGTAAATGAATTCAAGAAGAGATATGACAGATATTGTTTTGCTAGTTTGGGTCTCCCGCGATGAGTCTACTGACTCCATGGAGATACCCGTAATAATAATAAAAACTCACAATTCATTAAATTCACTATAGTGTCCACATTATATCACATAGTGTGTATAAGTTAAGGTTTAGGATCATGAGATGGCTGCAGTTGTCTACAACAGTTTCCAGTTGATGCCTTCAAAATCATTAGCAGCTGTGGGCTCAACTATCATTGACAGCTTAAATGATGGAAATCAGCTGTCCACTGATTTCAAAAAGATACACAGGGCTAAAGTTTAATAGTGAGTTGGGAAGTAAAAATGCAATGGAAGATAGAGTTACATGCCTATTTTAAACTTCCTGTACATTTCTGAAATATTCATATTTTATTTATACCTGTTTTTAATTAATAAACTAATAAATTATTTTCTCAAGATTTATTTCCCTTTTTTAAAAAAAATGCTGTTATCTTAATTATGTGGTCTTAATTGTTTTAGGTGGGAAATGAGATTAGATAATCAAGGTAGGATATACTATGCAGACCATAATACTTTTATGACAACATGGCAACGTCCCACTCAAGAAAATGGTATTACTTGCCATCTTTTGCTTTCACAGCAGACACCTATTGTTTGTGAATATCAGCAGCAGTTTTTATATGAGGTAGGTCTATATACATATATATAACAAAAATGTGAAAAAAAAATTAAATAGAGAGCAAAATGCATTATGAATATGAATGGACACAAGCCATCCTGTATGTTTTGGGATGAATCACTTTATTTATATCAGTGTGGCCACATGGTAATTACTCAGCATCTGCTGGTTCCCTTTATTGGATGAAATTTTGGTGAAAAATTGAGTATTATGGTGTTATTTTGGCTATATTTTTCTAGTATTTTTCATATATTATTACTTTTTTTTGTTGCTCCTTTATGAGAGATTTTTTTTTTGTATCCACACTGATGCAAGTATTTATTTGGTTATCTTGCTGTTAAGTAAGTACAGAAATTTATTGAGCAGGAGTATGCACCTGGAACTTATGCATGTAACATGCGCACAAGGAGTGTCCAGCCAACAATCTTGGCATTGCCTTCTGCATGCTGCTACACTCATTCTTCATTCAGCCACTACCTGACAGAATAGGCAACAGCAAGATGATTTGCCATTGAAGATAGCACATAGGGAAGTCATGTTTTAGTAATCTACTTACTTATTACACTAAAGTGACTGCTTCCTTGGACAGAGCAAAAAGATACACAGTAATGTACTTGGATTTCGCAAAGGCTTTTGATAGAGTACCTCATGATAGATTGACAGTCACTATAGAGCAGATGGGGTTGGATATTAGATTGGTGCATTGGATTGGAGACTGGCTATCTGATAGGTATCAACAAGTTGACTATGGGGAGAGCGATATCCAGGAAAAGGAAAGTCACTAGCGGAGTGCCTCAGGGGTCTGTTTTAGGTCGATTGCTGTTTAACTTGTATATTAATGATATAGGTGAAGATTTGGATGGAGATATTCAGTTGTTTGCAGATGATGCAAAGTTGGGACGAACCATGAAGTGTGGTGAAGATGTTGTGGCCTTACAGGAAGACTTGAATAGATTGGGTGATTGGGCACGGAAATGGGGATGTGAGTTCAATGTTGCAAAATGTAAGGTTTTAAAATTAGGAAAACAAAGATGGGATGCAGAATTTATGCTTGGTGAGAATATATTGTTGGAGGTAGAGGAAATAAGAGATCTGGGGTGATAGTGGATAAGGATCTAAAATTTAGGGGACGCATCGCCAAAATTGTGAAGACAACACAAAGGCTTCTGGGAATGATGGTTCCCAGAAGCCTTTGTGCTGTCATAACTTCCCATAATTTGATTAGGCAAATATAATATATTAGCCTAATCAAAGCCTTATAATAATAGCTTTGATATGGATTGTGCCCAGATTTGATCACCGGGTTTTCAGAAGGATGAAGAAAGTTGGAAAGGGTCCAAAGGAGCCTGACTAAGGTAGTTTCTGACCTCTGGAATGTCGAGTATGAGGAAAGATCGAGAAGATGAAATTTGCAGAGTCGGATGGACAGGAGGAAGAGGGGAGATATGATAGAGACCTACAAGTTGGTAAGGGATTGTTATAGGATCAATGTTGGAGAAGTTTTACAGAGAATAGTGGGAGATCAGGGGAGAACCAGAGGTCATCCCTGGAAACTGTATAAAGAGGGTGTGAGTAGGGGAGTGAGAGGCAGGTTTTTTTCGTGCAGAGTTGTGAATGATTGGAATGCCCTGTCTGAGAATATGGTGTCTGCAAAGGGTTTGAATGTTTTTAAAACATGGTATGATGAGCTCTGTATGTAATAAAAGGACCTCCCAGATGAGTCTTTGACTCCATGAGGTCTTGGGGTGGTAATAATAATAATAATAATAATAATAATAATAATAGTTCAGTCTTGTATGCTATCTAGCAGCCAGCCTGCAGAAACTCTTTTACTGCAGTACTCTCAAATGGAGGAGGTTCTTGCTCTTTATTTTATTAGTGACAATGTGTTCAACATACCCAGCTAGATCATCACTTGCACTGCATGCAAGGAGAAAGGGAGATGGAAACTAGCAACTCAACTCTGGAGATGAAGCATGGCAGCATCCACTTCATGCCTCCAGTTATCAGGACAATGGTGTTTCACCAGGAAATGAAAGTCATCTACCACCTAGAGATCTCTGTGTTACAAATTAATGCAGTAATTTTTAAAATGAATTAATACTTCACAAAAATCGGCTTGCACAAGAAATGTGAGTCATGTGGAAAGTTAAAGAATGAACTGACTATCATTAGCCTTGTAAGGAAAGACAGCAAAAGTGTTGTAGAGAATGTGGAAGAAGTGAACAATAATGTGCAAAGTATAGGTTGAGAGCACAGCATGAAAGAAGTGGCTGAAAGTAATATGGATGATGGGATGACAGTAAAGACTGAAATAGGATATTTATGCAGTGTCCTTCACAGGACAAAATGGGAGATAGAGCAGCGGGAGAAACAGTTGTTGTGTTTAACATCAGGAGAGAGAATGAAAGATAAATTGAATGGAAAAAGTATGAAAGCTCAAGAAACTGGAAGTGAGGAGAAGGTATTGTGTGGAGATTTGATGGTGAGGTATAATTAAATGAGAAAATGACAAAAGCATATTTTCCAGATGTAAAGATCAAAGATGTTAATGAAGCTGTTAGTTTGTGGAGGAGAGAAAAGAAAAACTGATTCTTTCGCAGGCATGAATGATTTGAAAGGTGAATATATATGCAGTGAGAAAAGATATGAAATAGTTGCTTATAGAAGCAAAAAATAAGAGTGAGAAAGTAAAGATGAAGCATCTGCTACCTGCGTATGACAGAACTGAATTGAGAAGAGTCATGATTATGAATGAATCGATAAGAATTTTGTGTAGGGGGAAGAATGTGCAGTTTATAGATCTATGGAGTGAATTTGATGGACATAAGGCCTTGTATATGTCTGATGGACTGTATTTAAATGGTTTTGAAGTTGGATGTTTGGAAAGAGTGTTTAATGAAAGGTGGAAGTGCAAAATCAGGAAAACTAGAAATATTTGAGGGAGATGCAGTCAAGTGTGGGTTCAGCCATCCCTAAGACAAATGAGAGCATGCAGAAATGATTATGCAAAGGTTTCAAACCTGAATGCACAGGTTTCAAAAGAGAATTGATTGGTAATAATGTTACACAAGGAAAACTATGGGACCAAGGGTATGTTGAAATGCACATACATGAATGCCAGAAGAATCACAAATAAGGGGAGAAGGTTTTGGCATCAGTCAGCTCAACTTGGCCAAATAGACATCAGTGAAACTTATAAATTAAAGATACCAAGAAATTATATACTTGGTTTAATCCTTTATCCAAGTGTAAGCAAAGTTTGCATCTGTACCTACAGTAAATGAGCTTAAGGTGAGTTATGATAGGTTTTTCTGTGTATAAAAGTTAGTATACACAGAAAGCCTGTCATAAATTTTATAGACAGAAACCCTATCATAACTGTGTATAGGTTTTCTGTGTGTAAAAGTTAGTACTGGTCTCCCACGGTGCTTCTCTGGACTCCGTGGAGATACCTAAAATATAATTAGGACAGGGCAACTTGGATATAGAAACTAATGACATCACATCACTTGCTTAGTATCCCATAAGGCAAAGCACATCTCCTTGCAGACCTATATAATGCAATGCATTATGAGAAGGGTCACTACCGAGACCAGTTTACACCTTTATTGAGGTCTCGTTACTGGGAGCCAGACCCAGAGGTGATACTAAGGTTGAAGTAATGCAGAAGTCCAGTGACATTGTTAGTGGATTGCAAGGGGATATTCATTTGTTTGCAGATGATGCGAAGCTGGGAAGGATTATTAGTAATAGTGCAGATGTGGTAGCCCTGCAAGAGGAGTTGAATAAGCTAGATAGATGGGCAAATGAATGGGGGTGTCAAGTTTAATGCATGAAAATGTAAGGTCTTGAGGTTTGGAAAACATCGATGGGACACTGCATACTCTATGGGAGGAGTTATACTGGAGGAAGTAGGAGAGACAAGAGATCTGTGGTTGATGATTGATAGAAACCTGAAATTTAGGGGACATATTGCAAAGGTGGTGAAGGTAACACAGAGGATTGCTACAATAATGAGAAGGAAACTGACCTTCAGAGATAAAAGAGTTATCATTCTGTTGTATAAGACTCTGATCAGACCACACTTAGACTATTGTTCTCAGATTTGGTCCCCAGAATTTGAAGGGGGATAAATTAACTGTGGAAAGGATACAAAGGCAGATAACAAAGATGGTTTCAGGACTGTACAAGGATAGTTATGAGGATCGGCTGAGGGAATGTGGACTGCAGAGTTTGGTGGATAGAAGAAGGAGAGGTGATATGATTGAGACTTTTAAACTGTTAATAGGTGGTTAAAGTGTTGACATTGGGGAGTTCTTTCACTTGGTTGAACAGCAGGAAGGAGTGATGACAAGAGGCCATCCCTAGAAGTTATGAAAGGAAACCGTGAGCAAGAGGGTGAGGAGTGGTTTCTTTGCATGGAGGGTGGTTGAACCATGGAATGCATTGCCTGATGGAGTGGTGAGAGCGAGAACAGTCAGTGGGTTTAAGGAGTGGTATGATATACTTTGTGTTTCTTAGGAAGGACCTCCCATGATGAGTCTTTTGACTCCATGGAGGCCTGAATAATGATAATAATAATAATAATCTTTTGGTATCTTTAATTTTGTAGTATAACAAAGTGAAAGAACTTCCAACAACTATTTCTAATCCAGAGTATTTTAATAATAAGGTGTGACACCTTTTTGCAACTTGTATATGAAAATATGACTTCTGCATTATTTCAACCTTAGTATCATCTCTTGGCTAGGTTCCCATTGATGGGACCTCAATTAAGATCAAAACTGGTGTGGGTAGTAACCCTTCCCATAATGCTATGCATTATGGGAAGGCTAGCTAGCGTCGCTGTAGCAAGTGTTGGCGGTGAATTTGAGCTGTGCAGAAGAAAGTGATTTTTAATCGGTGAATAGTCGGTTTTTTTCCCCGTTTTTCTACGTTTTTGAGTGTTAAATTGTTTCTCTGAATACAAGTGTACTTCAGTGGTTGTTTTTTAGAAGTTAGTTGCTGTCGCGATATAATTTGGTTACCGTCGGAAGCGAATGCATAACGGTGGAAGACAAAACGTTTTGAAGCTAAGTTTTCATTACTGTATTTAGTTATATTTCATTTTATTTAGCGTACTTAAATTTTTTGTTTTGCTTGTAATTGTTTATACTTTTTTTTCTTATTTATTTAATGGAATTTATTAATTGAATAATAAACGATTACTACTCGGCAGTAAGGAATGATGGTGGATTCAGCTGCAGTCGCAAGTGGCGTATTGCCAAGTCCTCTGCCATTTAAGAACTCATTTATAACCAATATCATAAGGGACTTTGTGGCATGCAGTACTTGCGGCATGCATGCGTCTCGAGAATTAGATATGTGGCTTGTGAAAGCGTATGTGTGCAAAATGCAAGCAGTGGGAGGAAATAAGTGCATTCGAATTATCAATATCCGACCTTGTTGCTCCAGGAACGGGGAATGAATGTAGGAAGACATGTAGTGTGATAGGAGAAAATGAAAAAAATATATATATGAATGAGAAAATAATAGTTTATAGTGTGGAAGGCATGAGTGACTGTGAAAGTTTAGGAGATGGTTTTGTTTGGAAGAGTGAATTTAGATTAAGAGTGACTGACCTGCAGAGGTAGATAGATGAGCTGAAAGAGGAGGTGGAATGTCTTGTGAATGAGAGCAGAAGTATGAAAGATAAGATTAGGAGAATGGAAGAGATAAATGCAAGCCAAATCAGAGTAGGGGAGAGAGAGAATTTTGGGAGTGTTAGATGAGGAGAGAAAGGAAACAGAAGAGTGGGAATAAGTGAGAGGTATGTGGGTGCTAGAAGAGGAGAGAATGGAAACAGTAGGAGAGATGGAATGAGAGAGAGGTATGGGAATGCTAGAAGATGTGAGGATGGAAACAGTAGGAGAGACGGAATGAGAAAGGGATATGGAAGTGCTAGAAGTGGAAAAAATGGAAACAGTAGGAGAGAGGGAATGAGAGAGATGTATGGGAGTGCTAGAAGTGGGGTGAATGGAAACAGTAGGAGAGAGAGAGAGAGAGGTATGGGAATGCTAGAAGAGAGAATAGCAGTAGAGGAGAGGGAATGAAAAAGACCTATGGGAATGAAAGAAGACGAGAGAATGCAAACAATAGGAGAGAGAGAATGGTAAGCGGTATAATGTATGGTGACTCAATGATCCGTGGTGTTCAACATAGGATGCGTGAGGAGTGTTTGCCAGGAGGAACAATAGAAAGGGTGGTTATGGCAATTAAGAGAGGTGAAAGGGTGGATGAGATGATTGTGATGGTAGGAACAAATGACTTGAATGGTAACGTAAATCGGGCAGCGAGAGATATGAGATTTTTGCTTGAGGCTGTACGGAAGAAGACAGAGAGAGGAAAAATAGTGTGCGTGTTGCCTAGGTATGATAATGATGAGCTAAGCAGAAGAACGGTGATATTGAATGGTATAATAGCGAGAATGTGTGACGAGAAGACTGGTATATGTGGATGTTTGGAGTGCATTTGAGGAAAGAGAGCAATTGTGTGCGAGAGACCGCTTACATTTGAATGAGGAAGGACGTACGCATCTGGAGAGATTGCTGTTCTGAACGAGTCAGTGTGTCCCAGGGAGGATAATAGCAGGGATGGCCTCTTGTGTGAACGGATACTTGGGAGAAGGAAGACGATGTCAGGTAACACTGAACCCAGTGGAGTCTAGAAGGGATAATGCTGGGTATAGAAACAATGGCATTTATATGCTATATACTAATGCCAGGAGTATCTGGAATAAGGGAGAGGAATTGGTAGCGTAGATAGCATCAGCCTGGCCAAAAATTATTGGGATCACTGAGACGTGGTTGACAGAAGGGGATATAATAACAGGAATAGAAGTCGCTGGGTATAGCATTTTTCGTCAGGATAGGAGGGGAAAGCATGGTGGTGGGGGAACTGCTTATGATAAGTGATGACCAATGTCCTCTAAGAGTGGAGGCTTTGGAAGGAAGTGAGACAAATGATTTTGAGATCATATGGTGTGTGGTAGAGGTAGGCAAGACAGGATATTTAGTGGGGTGTTGCTACAGACCCAGGAGCACAGAGGATTGGGACCAGGAGATGTTTAGACAGCTAAGTTTGGCAAGTGCAAGAAGAATGATTTTTATGGGAGATTTTAACTACAGTAGTATAAACTGGAGAGAGGAAGATGCATGTAGCAATAGGGGAATGGAATTTCTAGAATTCTTGAGGGACAAATGTCTTAGGCAACATGTAACAGAGGAACAAGAGGTTCAAGAGTTTTGGATTTGGTTATAGCATCACAAGAGTTGATAACAACTGAGATGACATCTCTCCCACCAGTTGGAGAGAGTGACCATATGGTTTTGACTTGGAAAATGAATAGACATGCAGGAGTATCAAAGAGACGGGAACTTATGTGGAATTATAAGGCAGGTGATTATAATAGTCTTAGACGTCAACTTCGTGAAGTTTTATGGAGGGAGGAATTGGAAGGCCGGGATATCATTAGGGTGTGGGAAATTGTGAAAGAATACTTGTTAGCAGCAATGGTAAGTTGTATACAGTGAGTGAAGAAGAGGACACAATTTGGAGTAAAGTGGATGACAAACAATGTTAAACAGGAATTGCATGTGAAAAAGAGGCTATGGAAGAGATATAAGGAGACAGGTGAAGAGAGGATGCACGAAGAATATATAACACAGCCCAGAAGAGTGACTAGTGTGGTAAGGAAAGCAAAACTGGAATATGAGAGGAGATTGACCCTAAGATCCAAAGAAAATCCTAGGGAATTTTTTAGCTATGTTATCAGTAGGAGGAGAAATGACTGTGGAAGAATGATATTGTGGGATAAAAAATGGGAATAGAGTGACTGATGCAGAGGACATAGTGGAATTGTTCAGTGAACACTTTATTGGAGTATTTCATCCTAGAGGAGTCAGTTTTAATGATAGAGGGATAAGACTGGTTCGAGGTTTAGAGGTACAGGAGGAGCGTGTGTTTCAGATACTGAGTACTCTGGATGTCAGTAAAGCTTTGGGACTGGATGGTATTTCACCACGAGTTTTGAGAGAATGTGCTAGGGAACTGACAGTGCCTTTAATCTGGCTATTCAATGAAAGTCTGGCTGCGGGAAAGGTGCCCAGGGAATGGAAAGAAGGTAAGATAGTGCCATTGCATAAGGGTGGTAACAGACTGGAAGTGTCTAATTATAGGCCAGTCTGTCTGTCATCAGTAGTTGTTAAGACCTTGGAGAAAGTAGTGAGGGACCGTATACAGCATTGGGCAGATGAGGGTAATGTTATCTGTGAGAGTCAACATGGATTTGTGAAAGGGTGCTCTTGTTTTAGCAAATATGCTAGCCATTTATAATAAAGTTACAAGAACATTAGATGAGGGAAAGGCATATACTGCAATTTTCTTAGACTTAGCAAAGGCATTTGACAGGATGTCACATGATAAGCTGATATTTGAGTTGCAGCACTTGGGTCTGGATGTCAGATTGGTCAACTGGATTCAGGATTGGCTGTCTGATAGGTATTAGAGAGTTGTGTATGGTGGAGCAGTTTCAAGGAGGCAGAGGGTTACAAGTGGGGTCCCACAGGGCTCAGTACTAGGACCTATATTGTTTAACCTTTATATCAATGACATTGCCAGTGGATTGCAAGGGGATATTCAGTTGTTTGCGGATGATGCGAAGCTGGGAAGGATTATTAGTAGTAGTGCAGATGTGGTTGCCCTGCAAGAGGATTTGAATAAGCTAGACAGGTTGGCAAATGACTGAAGGGTGTCGGTTTAATGCAGCAAAATGTAAGGTCTTGAGGTTTGGGAAACATCGATGGGAAGCTGCATACTCTATGGGAGGAGTTATACTGGAGGAAGTAGGGGAGACAAGAGATCTGGGCTTGATGATTGATAGAAACCTGAAGTTTAGAGGACATATTGCAAAGGTGGTGAAGGTAACATAGAGAATTGCTGCAATTATGAGAAGGACACTGACCTGCAGAGATAAGAGGGTTATCAGTCCATTGTATAAGTCTCTGATCAGACCACACTTGGACTATTGTTCTTAGATTTGGTCCCCAGGATTTGAAGGGGATAAATTAACTGTGGAAAGGATACAAAGACGGATGACAAAGATGGTTTCAGGACTGTACAAGGATAGTTATGAGGATCGGCTGAGGGAATGTGGGCTGCAGAGTTTGGTGGATAGAAGAAGGAGAGGTGATATGATTGAGACTTTTAAACTGTTGAGAGGTGGTTATAGGGTTGACACTGGGGAGTTCTTTCGCTTGGTTGAACAGTGGGAAGGAGTGATGACAAAAAGGCTATTCCTGGAAGTTATGAAAGGAAACTGTGAGCAAGAGGGTAAGGAGCGGTTTCTTTGCGTGGAGGATGGTTGAACCGTGGAATGCATTGCCTGATGGAGTGGTGGGTGCGAGAAAGGTCAGTGAGTTTAAAGAGTGGTATGATAGACTTTGTGTTTCTTAGGGGGGGGGGGGGATCTCCCCTCGATGAGTCTTGACAGATGTTCTTTATGTTCTTAGGAAGGACTTCTCAAGATGAGTCTTTTGACTCCATGGAGGCCTGTATAATAATAATAATAATAATAATTATACATACCTGTAAGGATATGTGCTTTGCTTTATAGGATACTAAGGTAAGTGATGTGAAGTCATTAGTTTCTATATATGAGTTGCCCTGTCCTGATTATATTTCAAGTGCAAACTTTGTTTGCTTATACTTGAATAAAGATTAAACCAAGTATATAATTTCTTGGTATCTTTAATTTATAGTATAACCAAGTGAAAGAACTTCCAACAATCAGTGAAACTTGTTGACAGAAAATGATATAGTCAAAGGGATGGAACGTAAATGGTATTGTATTTCTAGGAAAGACAGGAGGTGGGATATTGCAGGTGACAGCTACAGAACTTCAACCAGCAACATTAAAAGTTAATAAGGATTTTAGGTCTGGGGGAGATGATTCATTTGAGGCTATTTGGTGTATGATAAAAGCCAATAGGACGCAATAAATTGTCAATTGTTGCCTTAGACCAGGGGGTCAGAGGAAGAAGCTGTGCATCAGCAGATTACATAATGAGTGCAAGCTGATCAATTATTATATCATAACATAATAATTGCTCACTTTGCATTCATTCTGAGGCCTTCAACTATGGGGACATAGATTGGAAGGAGGAAAGAGGACATGGATGGAAATAGAATTTATATGGTTGCCAAGGAATAATTATCTGAAACAGCATGTTTGTGTACTGCGTTTCTGCACCATTTGATGATGTCATCGCCCATTCTATTTGGTCTTCCTCTTTTGTTCTTTCCTGTGCTGACAGTAAATGAGTTTAAGGAGAATTAGGATAGGTTTTTTGTGTATAAAAGTTAGTACTGGACTCCGTGGAGATACCTGTATAATAAAATAATAATGATAATAAAAATAATAATAAAATATTGCTCATCTCATTTCCTTGATTCAACATATTCACATTGTTACATACTAAACACTCTTTACATGTACCTAATTCCATATCTCTTCATGTTCAAACTATCCTGCTAATATAATTCCTTTCTTCCATCAGATTTATTCCATAATATACTTTTTTGTTTTGTTTTGTTTTTTGAATCCACCCATGACGGGTTGTAAACCTTTTGTACATTTTAGTGCTGTAGATGGAATAAAGTTAAATAATCCAATTTCCCCTGCTCTTGAAACCAAACATGAACCTTTTTTTCAAGCCATTTCAGGTCTTCATTAAGTAGGGAGGTGGCAATACAAGGTGACAAAAATCACATCTCATTTGGTGACATTCACAAATCTACATGCCTGTAGCGGAATTCAAACTTACAGCTTGTTGGTAGTAGTAGGTATGAACTATCAGCCAACCAGGCCAGCTTGTGTAGATATTATATATATATAGTAGCTACCTTCCCATCAATTTGCTGTTTATTCATGTAATGCATAGAACACATACTAGATATGAACAGCAACTTCACTGAAAGATAACTGCTATATAGCCTGGTTAGCTGAGTGGTTGATAGTTCACACTTACTCCAACCAATGTTATTGTCAGAGTTACTTTTCAAACAAATTTTTAACCATTATTTTTGTCTCATCAATATAGAACTAGATCTGAAGAAAGATATACTGAGAGCTGTCTGAATGCCAGAAGTCAAGTTTGTCATAACCTATGTGATCAAAAATATCTGGATGCATGCTCATCTCAACTCTCATTCTAATATGAAAAGTATTAATATGGAGTTAGTCCACCCTTTGCTGTTAAACAGCCTTGAACCTTGAATGCTTTCCACTAGATTTTGGTACATTGCTGGTGTTGGGCGAGTTGGACTGGCTCACAAATCAGTATTCCAGTTCACAGTCAAGTTCTTCAGCACCGATGTCATCAATCCCTCCTTCACATACTTTGCTTTGTGATAAGGCCATTGTCATGTTCATACAGAAAAGGGCCTTTGCCGAACTGTTGCAATAAACTTGGAAGCAAACACGGAATTATTTAGAATGTCATTATAGGCTGCATTATTAAGATTCCTCATCACTGGAACTAGGGGGGGGGGCAGCCCAAACCATGAAAAACCAGGGTTTTTTTCCTCCTCCACAACTGCACTGTTGACACAACATATTCATGCAGATAGCATTCATTCTCCTGGCATCAGCCAGACTCAGGCTCATCCATCAGACTGCCAGATGGTGAACAATGATTCATCACTCCAGAGAATGCATTTCCACTGCTACAGAATTCAATAGCAGTGAGCTATGCATTACTGCACCTGACACTTGGCAATGCTCTTGGAGTTACTTTTGAGTGTGACTGCATGCCCCTGGAAATACATGTTTTTCAGTCTTGAAACAGTTTTGGCAGAGGCATTTTTGGAACTCAGTAGTGAATTCTTCAACCAGGGATAGGTGATAATAAATTTAGTTTAATCCTTTATCCAAGTGTGAGCAAACAAAGTTTGCACCTGAAAGTATCTTCAGGACTGGGTTAAGGTGGTACAACACCAGGGCAACTCGTTGCAAAGGTGGAGCAAGCTGCCAACATTCCTATCTCAGTATCTCCTATAATGCAAAACACATCTCCTTGCAGATATGTCTAATGTTATGCATTAAGAGAAGGGCCACTACCCAGACTAGTTTCGACCTTTATTGAGGTCTCTTCAGTGGGAGCCAGGCCCAAGTGGAGATATCAGGCAGAAGCATTAGCAGGTCATCTCTACCTATAGGAATTGCCAATTGGTATGCCACCCTTTTTTAATAATTTACTCTGGATTTAGAGAAAGATGTTGAAAGTTTATTTTTCACTTGGTTAGAGTATAATAAATTATACTCTAACCAAGGAGATGTATTTTGCATTATAGGAGATACTGAGATAGGATTGTTGGTAGCTTGCTCCACCTTTGCAACGAGTTGCCCTGGTGTTGTACCACCTTAGCCCAGTCCTGAAGATACTTTCAGGTGCAAACTTTGTTTGCTCACACTTGGATAAAGGATTAAACTAAATTTATTATACTCTAACCAAGTGAAAAATAAACTTTCAACATCTTTCTCTAAATCCAGAGTAAATTATTAAAAAAGGGTGGCACACCAATTGGCAATTCCTATAGGTAGAGATGACCTACTAATGCTTCTGCCTGATGTCTCCATTTGGGCCTGGCTCCCACTGAAGAGACCTCAATAAAGGTCGAAACTAGTCTGGGTAGTGGCCCTTCCCTTAATGCATAACATTAGACATATCTGCAAGGAGATGTGTTTTGCATTATATATATATTATATAGAAGATACTGAGATAGGAGTGTTGGCAGCTTGCTCCACCTTTGCAACGAGTTGCTCTGGTATTGTACCACCTTAACCCAGTCCTGAAGATACTTTCAGGTGCAAACTTTGTTTGCTCACACTTGGATAAAGGATTAAACTATAAACTAAATTTATTATACTCCAACCAAGTGAAAAATAAACTTTCAACAGGGATAGGTGAGTGTTTTGCACCATGTGCTTCAGCACTTGGCAGTTGCTTTTTGTGATTTTATGTAGCCTACCAGTCACAATTGTGCTGTTCTTGCTAATGGGCATTTCCACTTCACAATAACACTACTTACAGTTGATCAGGACAGCAGGACAGACATTTCCTGAACTGAGTTGTTGCAAAGCTGACATCTTATGACAGTGGCACATTGAAAGTCACTGAGCTTTTCAGTATGACCCATTTTACTGTTATTAATGTTCATTTATGAAAATTGCGAGACTGTATATTCCTTTTTTACCTGCATGAGCCATGTTTGTAATGTATATTATTATTATTATTATTATTAAACAAGACCTCATGGAGTCAAAGACTCATCTAGGAGGTCCTTTTATCTCACACACATCTCATCATACCGGGTCTTAAACACATTCAAACTCCTTGCAGACACCACACTCTCAGGCAAGGCATTCCAATCATTCACAACTCTGCACGAAAAAAACCTGCCTCTCACTCCCCTACTCACACCCTCTTTATACAGTTTCCAGGTATGACCTCTGGTTCTCCCCTGATCTCCCACTATTCTCTGTAGAACTTCTCCACCATTGATCCTATAACAACCCCTCACCAACTTGTAGGTCTCTATCATATCTCCCCTCTTCCTTCGCTCCACTAGACTCTGCAAATTACATCTTTGCAATCTTTCCTCATACTCGACATTCCAGAGGTCAGAAACTACCTTAGTCAGTCGCCTTTGGACCCTTTCCAACATCTTCATCCTTCTGAAAACCAGGTGACCAAATCTGGGCACAATAGTCCATGTGTGGCCTAATCAAAGTCTTATACAATGGAACAAGAATCTCCCTACTTCTACACGTCAGTGTCCTCCTCATCATTCCCAGAAGTCTTTGTGTTGTCTTCACAATTTTGGCGATGTGTCCCCTAAATTTTAGATCCTTATCCACTATCACTCCCAGATCTCTTATTTCCTCTACTTCCAACAATATATTCTCACCAAGCATAAATTCTGCATCCCATCTTTGTTTTCCAAATTTTAAAATCTTACATTTTGCAACATTGAACTCACATCTCCATTTGCTTGCTCAATCACTCAATTTATTCAAGTCTTCTTGCAAGGCCACAACATCTTCACTACTCTTTATGGTTCGTCCCAACTTTGCATCATCTGCAAACAACTGAATATCTCCATCCAAATCTTCACCAATATCATTAATATACAAGTTAAATAGTAATGGCCCTAAAACAGATCCCTGAGGCACTCCACTAGTGACTTTCCTTTTCCTGGATATTGCACCCCCATACACAACTTGTTGATACCTATCAGATAGCCAGTCTCCAATCCAATGCACTAATCTAATATCCAACCCCATCTGCTCTAGTTTGACTGTCAACTTATCATGAGGTACTCTATCAAAAGCTTTTGCAAAATCCAAGTATATTACTGTGTATCCTTCTCCTCTGTCCAAGGAAGCAGTCACTTTATTGTAATAAGTAAGTAGATTACTAAAACACGACCTCCCTTTAGCAAATCCATGCTGTCCATCAAAGATTATACCATTGTTGTCAACCCAACTCTGGATCCTAGTTCTCACAAGCTTCTCCAACAACTTAACCACAACACCTGACACACAGATAGGCCTATAGTTTGATGCTTGAGTTCGATCACCTCCTTTATGAAGTGGCACAATCTTGCCCTCCTTCCACTCTTTAGGGACTTGACCAAGTGCAAGACTCGTATTAAAAAAATATGTCAAGGCAGGTGTCAACTCTCTGGCACATTCCATATCTACTATGGCCATATCTACTATTACAAAAGGTGTTTGGATATTTTTGATCAGATAGCATATATAAATATCAAAGCAGTGTATCATTGAATTTTTATTATACTCTGGATTTGAGTTAGTTGTCTACTTGTAAGATCTCAATAAAAGTTGAATATGGTCTGGAAACTGGTTCTCAATAGCAGTATTATTATTATTGAGGCATCTTCATGGAGTCAGAAAACTCATTGTGAGACGCCTACGCTTATCAGTTATCCACATTACTTATCATCCTTTTCCTTAAACCAGCAGTTCCCAAACTGTGTACCGCAGTGCCCTAGGCCGTGAAATATTCCAATATTTTCATATTGGAATATATCATTCATATTCCAATATTTTCATATTGGAATATGAATGATATTCATACCATCAATATCATTCATATCATCATCATTTAAATACCTGAAATAACCGCACCATTTGCACACTGCAACTGTTAGGTAGGCATATGTTCTGACTTTGGGAGCTGTGGAAAAATCCTGATGCACTAAGGGTGCTGTGAATAGAAGAAGTTTGGGAACCATTGCCGTAAACTATTTCAGACAACTCATAATCACTTCTGGTAATCCATTCTACTTATTCACCATTCCAAGATAAAACTTAATCCTCATGTCCATGCTAAATATGCTCTTACACAACTTGTGTGACCCTTTATGCATCCCCATGTATTAAAATGTTCTTTTATATCTGTTCTGTAAAACACAAGAATAGGGTGCATCATTTTCAGAATGTAGTTGTGCATGAGGGAGTAGTATCTCAAAAGAAAGAAGTCTGCATTGGTGTGCCACAGGAGTCTGTTTTGGAAGAATTCACTGTTGTTTAAGTGACTTGTATAGTAAGATCTCAATAAAATGTTAAAATGCTCACAGCTGTATATCTTGAATGAGTTTCATTCAAGATATACAGCTGTTTGCAGAAGATGCAAAGTTGAGAAAACAATGATGAGCCAAATAAAAATTTATGGCCCCACAGGAGGATCTGAGAAGACTATATGAGTTGGCAAGTGAGTGGAGCTAAGAGTTTATTGTGGCAAAGTATATGATTTTGAAAGTTTGCAGACAAGAATGGGATGCAAAGTATAAAATTGGTGCATATTTTGAAGACTGGAGAAGATGAGAGATCTGGGAGTTGTGGTGGAAAAGGGATCTGAAGTTTAGGTGTCTTATTGCTCAATTTGTGATATCATCACATCAGGAGCTTGACTTGCAGAAATGAGGAGGTTATACATAACAGTGCTTCTTTTATACCAGGTTATACATAACATGGTATAAACAACATGGTATGAAAATAAATTAACTTTTTGAACTTATTAATATTTCATTATATTTCCAACCAACATCTCTAGAGAACAAATTAGAAATGCAATAAACATGCAGAATTTAATTAAATAGTTGTAATTGAAAAATAATTGAATTCTTAAAAAAAAAAAATTATATCTTGGCCTAAAGAAATGACCAAAAGATAAAACATTACCATATCAATCTTCTTGGGGATATTATTCAGGGTCCCAAAAATTCACAAAACTGAACATTGCTCTTCATCTAATAGTTGATAGCATAGACATCCCCCACCTACAAATTTTCCAGATAACCAGCAAAATCATTTCTTTCCCCACCCCCTCCCTCCCCACAGGAAAATCTCCCTCCTTTATCAAAAATTCTCTTCAATTTAAAACTATAATAAAAAAAAATCTTAACCCGAAAAATTCAGACATCATGCTTCTTTTATACCAGGTCAGCTTTGATACAGTATTACTTTATTGCTTACCAAAGTATCATTGATAGATATCTTAGACACCTAATCAAACCACATTTCTTTTAGGTTATTCTTCATTTATTTAGGTTATTCTTCATGGAAAGCAAAAATATATATAAACAACTAAATGGGATTGAATGGATTTCTTATATCCTCTAACCAATTTCTGTATGGAATTTCTGGAAAATTAAACATTAGAAGGCATATTGTTATTGAGGAGAGGGGGGCTGTGGGGTTGACATTCAAGACTTTTTTTTAGTACATGACAGTAAGGAAGAGAATGAGGGGTCACCCCTGGAAATTGTGTAAGAGTGATGTTAATAATAGTATTGGGACTCAGTTTTTGCTTGGAAGTTATGAGGGTGAAATGGTTTGCCAGAGGATTGTGAGCGCTTCATCAGTGAAGGAATTTAAGGAGAGGTATGATAGATATATGAGATACCTGTATTATAATAATATTAATAATACCACAGCTAAACCAATAGTTTGAATATGCTGTGTAGATGATGCATATGTTATTTGACTTCATGGCATAGACATATTAGTTACACTTTTAGTGCACAAATAGCCAGCATTAGTTGGCTCTTTGTGCACTAAACATTAGTCACATGACTACTGTTAGTGACTAATGTTAGTCACTAACATTAGTTACGTGACTACCAAATGGTTCATTATCCTTTTCTGTTTAAATATAAGAAATCCGTACTCACTGGAAGGTATAGGAGATATAAGAAATCACACCATCATCCATCTCAACATAACATCCTCAAAACACTTACATACAGAGCTAAAGAGATTTGTTCACTGTCCTTACTGAACTTGGGTACCTTTGCAACACTTTTTTTATCCAATGGCTATAATCCATATAAAATAGACAAAATACTGCATACTCACTTCACTACTCTCCTCCATCCAGCATACAAGATCAAAGCAAAACTCTTCCCATTCCTTATATTCAGGGTACATCAGGAAAGACAGACAGCTAAAATTCTCCACAAATAAAATCTCCATGTCGATTTCAAACCACACAGCCAACTTACAAACTTCATTCATTCTCCTAAAGATCAGCTTCGTGTCCTGTTGCACATCCTGGAGTACATGAAATTCTTTGTACCTACAGGTCTACTTTAGACACACTGGGGATCTGTTAACTGAAGAATTTAAAAACTGTGTCTATGATAAGATTAAATGAAAGAACAACTGTACTGCATAAAAGTTGCTATGGGACTGAGACACTCTTTTTAGAATCAGCATTGGCTATGAAGCACCCCCCCCCCACAAACCTCAACAAATATGGCTGCATTAATTTGCCAAAGATCTGGAATTCTATCACTGTACTATACATTTAATCTGACTTCTTTGAATTAACTGCATTTCTTTCTACTCTCTAGAGGCTAACTTGTTAGGATGTTAGTTCCTTTACAGTTACAATTTGAACTGTTTCTATAACTACCTATTAAGTGTTGTGTTTATCACGTTTAAATTGAATAAATTTGTTTGCTTCTGGTGTTGTGTTTATATTGTTACAAATAACAATCAACACCTAAACCTGTCTATTCTGGTAGAAAACCTCACACTACTATACACTAACATCCTCTTTGTTTGATGTCCTCTTTATTCACTAATGTCTCACTCAAAGATATCTTAGACCATATCCAAGCCATATTTCCTCCCAATATCTCAGCCCTGTTTCAGTTCACCATGAATTCGGGCTATTTCGTTTGGCAAGAAAACTTCTACAAACAGATAGATGGGTTCTCCATTTTCTCCATGCCTGGTCAATTTCTTCATAGAGACCTTTGAAGAAAAAGCCTTAAACTCTGCCCTCCCCCCCCCTCACATAAACTCATTGCCTGGTTATGCTATATAGATGATGTGTTCTCCATTTGGCCACATAGCCTGGATATGCTCAGCATTTTCTTGACACATCTAAACAATCCACATCCCAGGATCCAGTTTACCTTAGATAAGGAAAACAACAACAGTCTCACATTCATAGACACTCGGATCACATGTCAACCAGATGGGTCCCTGGCATTCTCTGTTTACAGAAAACCAAAACATACAAGTAGATACATTCACTAGCAGCTCCCGCCCCCACCAACAATATGGAATTATAAAAAACCCTATATGATAGGGCAAAATTAAACAGCTCTAATAGTAGTGCCTTAACTACTGAACTTGACCATATTCTCAACACTTTCTTAGCCAGTTTCTACAATCCCCAGAAAATGCAAAAAATATTCCATAATCCCCCTCCTTCAGAGCAGAGATTACCCAAGATCTATCACCATTCCATATATTCTTGGGTACATCTAAAAAATTGACAAAAATCTGAAGGAAATACAATCTTATAACCACTTACAGACCACATAAAAAATTGGCATCCCTTATCCACTCCACCAGGTGTATACCAAGTCCCTTGCAGTTTCACAAACTGTCCTGCTACAGCCAAACAGGCAGGACAGTCAAGAACAGACTTTCTGAACACAATGACTACATCCAGTTCCACCATTACAGCCACTCAGGACTTGCTGACAAAGCATTGTCAGCAAGTCCTGCTGACAATGCTTTGGACACCCACCACAGGACACACTGGAAATAGGCCACTCTGTTACATTGTAGCAAATACAAATATGAGAGATTATTCCTTGAATCTGCTTCAGCCCTGAGAAACTTTCCAAACATCAACAAATTTGGGTGCATGTAACTGTGCCAAATTTAGGAAGCACTCATCCTCAGATCTTCAGCTCAGTGACCAAGACCACCCAATGTAGCCCACTAGGGGTGCCATTTAGGACTCTAGTCCCAACTTTGGTTGACTTTCTTCAGCCTCATTTTCCCAGTGTTAGTGCCTGCATGCACATATCATTGTTTTTGTGATCCCCGATGGTAGCAATATAACGTTGCCAAAATATAGAAAAGTATTAATTAAAGTTATTATAATTACTATATATGTTCATATAATAACGCCTACCAGTTTCACTAGCAACTGTCTAGCTATCTCAAGGCTTGAATGGTAAACACAAAAAAATGATAAATGCACAAAGTATAAAGAATACAAAACCGTTAGTAACTATAAGGTAGCTAAATTGATACGTTCGCTTGACAATGTCAGCATGTATTGCAAATCTTTAGTTCGTGTCCTGAACACGTGCTGCATGAGCATGCGTTATATGATTGTTGGCGTACTGTAGTTCCGTCAAACTGAGTGAATTGATTACATTTTTCCAAGTCTCATTCAATATGGCACCTTGATTTCTGTTTGGGTTGCTGCCTGTTCGTAGGACTACTATTGCTTCTTTGAATAATCAGTGTCTGAAATCATCGTCTATGTAGGGCATAGAACTATAGAATGGTTAGAAGTTGAAAAGTGATGCGCTAAACCGGAGGTGATCGTCCTGTTATGATTGACATCTCCAACATGTTCTTTCTGTCTGATTTCGAGGCTTCCTGAAGTTTGTCCAATGTAGGACAGGCCACACGTACATGGAATATTATACACACCTGGATATTTGTAAAATGGAACACTATCCTTAGGAGATCTTAACACCTGTCTAATACTAGTAGTTGGTTTAAATACAACTCTGATGTTATGAGCTTTTAACAATCTCGCTATATTGGTGGAAACCGAACCCATAAAGGGGATGACGACTATTGAAACCTGCTGGTAGACTGTTTCTTGTTGTCGATGGTTATCTTTATCACCTCCGGTTTAGTGCATCACTTTTCAACTTCTAACCATTCTATATAGTTCTATGCCCTACATAGATGATGATTTCAGACACCGATTATTCAAAGAAGCAACAGTAGTCCAACGAACAGGCAGCAACCTAAACATAAATCAAGATGCCATATTGAATGAGACTTGGAAAAATGTAATCGATTCACTCAGTTTGACAGAACTACAGTACGCCAACAATCATATAAAGCGTGCTCATGCAGCACGTGTTCAGGACACGGACTAAAGATTCGCAATACATGCTGACATTGTCATGCGAACGTATCAACTTAGCTACCTTATAGTTACTAACGGTTTTGTATTCTTTATACTTCGTGCAATTTCTACCGTTCAAGCCTTGAGAAAGCTAGACAGTTGCTAGCGAAACTGGTAGGCGTTATTATATGAACATATATAGTAATTAAAAAAAACCTATGGTCACATAAACAATAATGTCTTAAAGTTATTATAATTAATATTTTAGTATACATTGTTATTTCCTGAAAAATAATAGGATATTATTTTTCAGGAAAATAATAGGATAAAAAATATGGAGGCTATTGTTCAATTGTATAAGGCTTAATCCAGTTTTGTATGGATTATTGTGCACAGATTTGGTCATAGTTTTCATGGAGATCAGGATATATTCCATCCAGAGAATATTGGAGCAGAGCTATCATTATTCAGATGGTAATGGGTCTCTATAACGATAGCTCTGCTCTAGTCATATGGAATTTGAATTTTTGACTAGAAATTTGAATTATGTAGTGTGACCACTGTAAAACTTTTATACCTCAAATTTAACGATTTCTCATCAAATATGATCTGCTCCAGCTGTCTTTACAAAGGTGTGCTCTTCAACCATGGATAGTCAATTTTTTTGAACCACATGCTTCAACTCTCAGTGGTACCTCTCTATGATTTTATGTGGTCTACCAGATCACAAAGGTACTGTTGTTGCTGTTTCAACAACAGCTGCAGATGCTATTGCAACATCAGCAACAACATCTACAACAAAAATTGTTGATGTTGTAGATGCAATCAGTATTAAATAACAAAATTTAAATTATCAAAAAGTCAATCAGATTTCTGATGGCTTTTTCTGCGTGATGTATTGATATACAGTTGACCCTTGAAGAATGCAAGTTTGAACTGTGTGGGTTCAATTATGCACATTATTTTTATGAATAAATAGGGCTGAAAAATTTTTGGAGATAGCTCAATTGGTATAGACGAAGCTCTTTAGTCACAAAGACTTTTGGTTGGATTCCCATCTGTGATGTGAGTAACCTTTATCTGGTCTCTTTTGATGAAAGGTGAGTTAGCCGGTCATACAGAGGTAGGGTTTTTTTTCACTTGGAAACACAGGTTTTTCATCCCCTAGAACAGGCATAGCCCCGTGAACACCCACATCTACAGACATAGGACACACCAGCAGGCATGGGACTAACCACCTTATCCTTGAGTTGCAGTTGCATTTGTGAAGTCCAAGAATAGTTGGAAGGTCATGAGCACTTAAGTGCCTGTTAGGACCACTGATAATGATGACTAGTCTATTTTATCATTTACCACTATAAAGTATTATTAACTCATTCTAAGCTTCTGTAGCTCAGTCAGTATAGACGAAGCCCTTTGGTCAGAAAGATCTGGGTTCGATTCCTGTAAGTGATGTGAGGAATTTTATCTGGTTTCTTTCGACTAAAGGTGAGATAGCCAGTCTCATACAGAGGCAGAGGGGAAAGGTTCCCCCCCCCTTGAACACACATGGATTATAGTCATGAATACGTCCCAGCCATATACTAGTCCTGAGTCCAGATAAAATAGGGGAGTCGGGGAAAGCGATGGTTAACTACCCTGTAAAAATATCACCAGGAATACTTTGTGGGCAAAGACTACAAAGTTACCTATGGTTGGAAACGACTGAAAAGGAAAATCAGTCAGTCACTACCATAAAGTATACACAAATCTATTATAAAAAGTTAAAATTTATAAAAGCTTATGCACACAAACACTTACAGACCATACATGGCCATTTGCAGTTGAGAGAAATGTAAACGTAAACATGGATGCACTGCTAAATAATAACTGCATAAAATTAACCTGTTATTAATTAGTTCATCATCATCATCATCAAATTCCTGACATGTACCCTCAAGGGTTGTACAGGATATGATAGTGCTACATGAAAGATTTACATCATTACTAACTTCCTATTTACAATTTTCCTCCAAATCAGTCTGTTACGTGTCAAGAAGACTCCAACATTATCAGATCTTATATTTCTATCGTCTAAGGCACTTTGTACTGTGTCAATCCACCTATATCTTGGTCTTCCTCTGGGTCGTTTTCCTGACAACCTGGCAGAGAACATTTGTTTTGCTAATCTTTCCTTGTCGGTTCTGTTTAAGTGACAATACCACCTGAGATTAGCTCTGCTAAAGCATTCCTGAATGCTGACAATGTCAAGTTCTTTCCTAATATCCTCATTTTTAATATGATATTGTCATTGATGCCATCTGTTCATGCCTCTAATCTTTCTCAGGACTCTCATATCTGCAGTCTCTAGTCATTGGTCAAGTGTTTTACTTTTGACCTTGCTCTCAGATCCATAAGTTAAGACTGGTTTAAACACCGTCTTGTATACAACCAATTTAGTGTTCCGACTAATTTCTCTCTTTATTCCATATGAATTTATTCAATTGACTGCCTTCCATACCAGCTTTGTTGATTCTGTTGTCTATTTCCATATTTAATTTACCATCTTCACTAAATATCGTGCCTAAGTAGCCGAAATGTTTTACTTGTTCCACAGGTTCTCCGTTCACAATGCAATTGACATTTTCAATGATTCTGCCTATTTTCATGTCTTTGTCATTTTATTGCTGACCTTCATACCATATCTATTACAACAATTATTCAATTTAGTCAGGGATTCTTGCAAACTTGTAGTGGATTTATTTAGAAGTCTAACATCGTCCGCATAAAGCAAAATGCTGACATTAATATCTCCAATTCTGATATCATGTTTAATACCACTTTCCTTCATAAAGTGATCCATATAGATAATGAATAACAGAGGGGATAATGTACATCCTTGTCTCACACCAGATTTAACATTAAACTATCTTCCTGTACTTCCTTCAATTCTAACTGCTGACTTGCAACTCAATAAAGACTAAGTATTGCTTGATATAATGCCCCATTGTCACCATATAACTGTAGCTTATTGAATAGCTTCTCTCTTGCACCTTGTCATATGCCTTTTCCAGATCAACAAAACTTAAATACAGATCTTTGTTATATTCCCATGCATTCGCAACTATTTGTCGTAAAGTGAAGATCTGATCAGGGAATCTTATTTGGCCTGAATCCAGCTTGTTCTTCACAAAGCTTTCCTTCCACAATTCTTCTCAACCGTTTCTCAAGTATACTTGCATAGATCTTGCCAGGAACACTCAGTAGGGAAATACCTCTTTAATTCTCACATCCAGTTTTATTTCCCTTTTAATATATAGGTACTATTAGAGCTCTACTCCAATCATTGGGAATTCGTCTCTCTGTCCAGGCTTTCTGAACAATGCATTGCAGCCACTGTAAGACTTTTATTATTATTATTATTATTATTATTATTATTATTCAGGCCTCCACGGAGTCAAAAGACTTATCGTGGGAGGTCATTCCTAAGAACATAAAGTCTGTCAAGACTCATCGAGTCAATCATACCACTCTTTAAACTCATTGACCGTTCTCACTCCCACCACTCCATCAGGCAATGCATTCCACGGTTCAACCATCCTCCAGACAAAGAAATCACTCCTTACCCTCTTGCTCACAGTTTCCTTTCATAACTTCCAGGAATGGCTTTTTGTCATCACTCCTTCCCGCTGTTCAACCAAGCGAAAGAGCTCCCTAGTGTCAACCCTGTAACCCTCTCTGAACAGTTTAAAAGTCTCCATCATATCACTTCTCTTTCTTCTATCCACCAAACTCTGCAGTCCACATTCCCTCATCCGATCCTCATAACTATCTTTGTACAGTCCTGAAACCATCTTTGTCATCCGTCTTTGTATCTTTTCCACAGTTAATTTATCCCCTTCAAATCATGGGGACCAAATCTGAGAACAATAGTCCAAGTGTGGTCTGATCAGAGACTTATACAACGGACTGATATCCCTCTTATCTCTGCAGGTCAGTGTCCTTCTCATAATTGCAGCAATCCTCTGTGTTACCTTCACCACCTTTGCAATATGTCCCCTAAACTTCAGGTTTCTATCAATCATCAACCCCACATCTCTTGTCTCCCCTACTTCCTCCAGAATAACTCCTCCCATAGAGTATGCAGCATCCCATCGATGTTTCCCAAACCTCAAGACCTTACATTTTGCTGCATTAAACTGATACCCCTATTCATTTGCCCATCTATCTAGCTTATTTAAATCCTCTTGCAGGCTTTATACTTACGTACTTCAGCATTTCAGGTCGAATATCATCTACTCCTGCTGCCTTTCCATTTCAAGCCTTTGATGGCTTTTTCTACTTCAAGTATGGATATGTATTCCTGCCTGTATGCCTGTTGAGTGTTTTTTACCACTGTGCTATCACTGCTTGTTTCATTTAGCAATTTTTCGAAGTAATTTCTCCATACTTCAAGGATATCTTTTTCTCCTGTTTTCATGTCACCTTAATCATCTCTAACTCCTTTTACAGCACTCTTTCCTCCATTTCTAAGCTTCTTCAACAACCTCCAGAATATCTTACCACCTTCTTGATATTTATTTTCTATGTTCTTGCCTTGTCCTCCCATGACTTTTGTTTAGCTAGTTTTACACATTGTTTCGCTTATTTACATTTGTCTCTGTATTCTCTAAGAGCAAAAGCTGACTTATTTGCCAGGAACTTTTGATATGCTTTCTTCTTTTCCTTTACTTCCTCTTCACCTTCCTATGTCCACCATGGAGTTCTGATTTTTCTGTCCTTGCAGACAACCTCATCACATGCCTCTCTCACTGAATCAATCAGGGTTTTCTTGAAGGCTCCAAGGTTTGGTTCCTGTTCTCAAACTCTTTCATTTTTTCTTTAATAATCGTTGTGTGTTTTAGTCTACAGTTCACATCTGAGAGCTGCTCAACTTTTATTCGCTATAAAACTTTCTTACATGTTATTCTTTTCAATATGAAATTCAATTTTATCCTGCTCAAGACTAAATAGTGATCTCTTCCAATTTCAAATCCTGGTGCAGGACACCAGAGTGTTCTGCACCAGGGAGAAAACATCACTATCAACAATAACATAATCAATGAGACTTTTCTTATTCCTTGCCTCTTCTCTTCATGTGAATTTGTGCACATTTTTATGTTGGAACATGGTGTTAGTAATAACCAGTCCATGTCCTGAGGAGAAATCCAACAGTTATTTGCCATTATTATTAGCTTTGCTCTTTTCTCCAAATTTTCCCAAAATATTTTTGTATGTCTGACAATCAGTTCCTCCTCTGCTATTTAGATCTCCAACAAGGACCAACTTTTCCTTTTTCATTGTGTCAGTTGCTTTTTCAAAAGCCTCAAAAAATTCCTCCACTTCTACCTTAGTACAACATTCTGTGGAACCATAGGCATAAATAAGTCTCATTGTCCAGTTCCCCATTCTGATATTTGCCCACATCACTCTACTTGAGACTGCCTGCCATTCAAGATGATTAGCCTTGTAATTTGTGTTGAATACTATGGCTACTCCTTCTTTTCCTTGATTGTCATTGCCTGAATATAACATTTTGTATTTATTGCTCAGAAAGATCTCACCAGTTTTGGTCTTTTTTGTTTCAGTCACCCCTATCATGTTGATCTGGTACTTATCTAATTCCTCAGCTAGCTCCATTTCTTTGCCATTCAGGCTTCTTACGTTAATAGTACCGATCTTTAACTCTGGCGATGTTGAGTTGGGGTGTGCTTTCAGATTTGTTCCAGTAGCTGACTTTTTGCTGTTCGCCCTAGTTCCCCTGGTGAAAACAGTGGGGTCCTTGTTTAACCAGGCAGCGCCCCAGCCGGCATGAAATTTTGTCATGTTGTACCATCATTTTGTATATTGGTTTAAGCCAATAAGAATACAATTTGGTTAGCTAAATCCCAAATTGCCAGCCCGTCCTCGTTCCTTCAGTATCCAGGTAGATACCCAACAGGGTGCACCACGAGAAGGTGAGGATTGGGCATTAGGTCATAAGCTCTGGTCAGTTCTCCGCATTCATTTAAAGGCTCTGTGTAGGTCCCCTCTTAGTTATACAGCTTTGACCGTTAAGCACTCCTGTTGATTAGTTAAATTAATTAATTAGCATAAAATAAAAATTCATAACGATTAGTGTATAGGCTAGGCTACTTAAAGCAGTCGAATATCGATTGCACTAGACTACCATAAAGCAATCGTACTGCTGCTTCTTCATAATCAATGCATGAATCGTTATACCTGTAAATAAATATCAATAATTTTTTTCTTCACATTATCTTTTCATTTTTGATGCTTAGTGTTAGTAATACATATAACATCTACAGTGTTTTGTATTATATAAGACAATATTGATGTATGTACTGACAGATATACGATTCATCTTGTAAACAGACTACGTAAACTTACAGTATCAATAAATAGAGTACAGTATCGTAAATTTATTTTCACTTCCTTATGATTTTCTTTAATAACATTTTTTTTTCTCTAGTCTAGCTTACTTTATTGCATGAATATAGTATATAACATACATGCCATACAAAACATGTATTAATCGACTGTTTATGTTATTGGTAAGGCTTCATTAAATATTTTTACTACTGTTTTGTCACTTGTGTCAGAGTAATTCGCTTTAGACATCTAGAATACCTGCATCTTAAAAAAACATTTTAATTTCATAAAACAAATTTAGTAACTGATATGTTTCTCTCATATCCCATCTTTATTTCTACCTATAAACCAAGTTTTTTAACCACAAATTTTCAATCTATTTTGATAGGAAGCATTGCACAGACCTACTAACATTTTAGTTATTACCTATCTCTGAGTTCTCACTGTTGTTTCCTCACAGCAATGCAATCAAGAAACCAAATCTGTGCACAGTAGTCAGATGTATATAATATGGATAATAATTTCTTAACTGTTATTTGTCATTGTGATTTTCAACATCCACATGATATCCTTTGCTATTTTGCCAACCTCTGCAATATTCAGACTTCAATGGAGACATGCTGGGGAGGGATGATAACTTTAAACTAAATTATTTCAGCCCGTATATTAAGGTCATCATCCCATCTTTATTTCTACCTGTAAACCAAGTTTTTTAACCCACATATTTTCAATCTATTTTGACAGGAAGCACAGGAACAAAAGCTACAATATAATTTGCTATGGTATGCAATGACATTCCCACTTTGGTGTCAATTTCTTATTTTAAACTGACTTCTTACAAGGAACAGATAAAAATTATTATTATTATTACGGGTATCTCCATGGAGTCAGCAGACTCATCGCGGGAGACCCAAACTAGCAAAACAATATCTGTCATATCTCTTCTTGAATTCATTTACAGACGAAGAGCTCACAACTAAGTCAGGCAATGAATTCCACTCATTCACCAACCTCCAGGCAAAAAACCTTGTTCTGACACCTTTGTTAACCACACTCTTCTTTAATTTCCAGAGATGACCTCTTGTTCTTCCATCACTTTCACACAGCTGAAACATTTCCCCTGCATCAATCCTATAAAAACCTTTTAGTAATTTGAATGTTTCTATCATATCCCCTCTTCTTCGCCTATCAACCAATCTCTGCAATCCACAAGCTCTCAATCTATCAATGTAGGGAGCATTTTTTATATCACTCACCAACTTGGTCACTCTTCTCTGAACCCTCTCCACAGCCTCCTCATCTCCAAGGAATCCAGGTGACCAGACCTGAGCACAGTAATCCAAATGTGGAAGTATCAATGCTTTATAAAGGGGAATAATAACCTCTTTATCTCTGGATGCAGTGTGTTCCTCAACAACCAAGTAATCCTATGTGCAATCTTGGACACCTTAGCAATGTGTCCTCTGAACTTCATCTCCCTATCTACCAATACCCCTAAGTCCCTAGCCTCATCAATCTCTTGGAGTACCTTTCCATCGATGTAGTACACAGCTGGTAATCTTTTAATCCCAAAATGCATGACTTTACACTTTTCCACATTGAACTGACATCCATTTTCTTTTGCCCATTTTACCAGCTTATTTAAATCCTCCTGCAAACTTTCAACATCTAAAACATCAAACTTTCAACAAATAAAATAAAAATTGCTGAGCAAACTTTTTTCATTTGGTAAGTGGTTTAACTGTAGATTTAATATGGTATTTATGTAATATCTTGTTTTTTTCAGATATCCCCTTAATGAATGGCTATGACTTTCTTGTAATCCTTTTTATTGGAAGTTATTTCTGTGAAGAATTTTATTGATTGTTTTTATGTTGTATCCATTCTTGACAAAGATTTTGGACATCATTAAAAATTAATTTTTTAACAACAACCAAAACTCCGATGAACCTGTCCATCAGAACAAATTGTTAAACCTCTATTTTTGGAGAGTACCAATTAATTTTTTTGTGTTGGATAGTGGCAGGTCTAGATGTACGTATTGTTCCATGGTGTGTGTGTGTGTATATACACACTGTGGATCAATACATACATATAGACTGCTATTTTATGATGGATAGCCTGAGGGAAGACATGCAACAAATGTATCCAGAAAAGAAGGCATATTATGGTTTTCAATTTCAGTTGTGGAATTCAATGTATCTGTGTTGTTTGTATAAGCATCTGAGGAAGAGTTTAAAGTTTACAGCCATTTGGCCAAATGGCAATTATATTGACAACATATCTGATTCAAACTTCACGATTCAGTGTACATGAATCTAGCTTGTTACTCAAATTCTGCACATAAACACTTGCTATAAGAGAAAAGAAGTGTGTCCATGGCAGTATATTTAGAGGGGTGTTGCTACAAACCATGGAGCACAGAGGGTGGGGAGCAGGAGATGTTTAGGCATTTGAGCTTGTCAAGTGCAAGAAGAATGATTGTTAAGGGAGATTTTAACTACAGCAGTATAAGCTGGGAAGAGGAAAATGCATGTAGTAATAAGGGGAAGGAATTTTTAGAATTCTTGAGGGAACAAATGTCTTAGGTAACATGTAATAGAAGGAACAAGAGGTTCAAGAGTTTGGGATTTGGTCATAGTGTTAGAAGAGCTGATAATAACTGAGATGACATCTCTCCCACCAATTGGAGAGAGTGCCCATGTGGTTTTGATTTGGAAGATGAATATACATGCAGGTGTATCAAAGAAAAGGGAATGTATGTGGAATTATAAGGCAGGTGATTATAATAGTCTTAGGTATCAACTAGGGGCAGTTCCATGGAGGGCAGAATTGGAATGCCAAGATATCATTAGTGCTTGGGAAATTGTGAAGGAATATTTGTTAGCAGCAATAGTAAGCTGTATTCCACAAGTGAAGAAGCAGAGACAATTTGGTGTATAGTGGATGACAAACAATATCAAACAGGAACTGCAGTTGAAAAAAGAGATTATGGAAGAGATATAAAGAGAGGGGTGGAGGGCAGATGCACAAAGAATATAAGACACAAGCCAGGAGAGTGACCAGTATGGTGAGGAAAGCAAAATGGAATATATCAGATGAGATTGACACTAAGATCCAAAGAAAATCTGCAGCGATAGTAAGCTATATTCCACCAGTGAAGAAGCGGATTGAATTTGGTGCAAAGTGGATGACAAACAATATCAAACAGGAACTGCAGTTGAAAAAGAGATTATGGAAGGGATATAAGGAGACATGTGGAGGGCAGATGCACAAAGAATATAAGACACAAGCCAAGAGAGTGACCAGTATGGTGAGGAAAGCAAAATGAAATATATCAGATGAGATTGACACTAAGATCCAAAGAAAATCCTAGGAAATTTTTTTAGATATGTGTCCAGTAGGAGGAGAAATGATTGTTGAAGAATGACATTGCAGGATAAAAATGGGAATAGAGAGACAGATGCAGAGGACATAGTGGAGTTGTTCAATTAGCACTTTATTTTAATATTTCATCCTGGAGAAGAAGATTTTCATACTAGAGGGATAGGGCAGGTTCAGGGTCGTGAGAGGAGAGTTTGTTCCAAATACTGAGTACTCTGGATACCAGTAAGGCTGTGGGACTGGATGGTATTTCACCATGGGTTTTGAGAGAATGTGCTAAAGAACTGACAGCTCCGTTGGCCTGGCTCTTCAATGAAAGTTTGGTTGAAGAAAAGGTATCCAAGGAATTATATGTTTGGTTTAATTCTTTATCCAAGTATAAGCAAACAATGTTTGCACCAGAAGTATTTTCAGGGCTGGGGCAACTCATGGCAAAGGTGGTATAAGTTCTCATTACTTGCTTTAGTATCCCATAATGCAAAGCACATTTCCTTGCAGACATGTATTTTAAAAGTACCCAAGGAATGGAAGGAAGATAACATAGTGCCACTGCACAAGAGCAGTAGTAGACTGGAAGTGTCTAATTATAGGCCAGTTTGTGTGTCATTGGTAGTTGTTCAGGTCTTCGAGAAATTAGTGCGGGACTATATACAGCATTGGGCAGATAAGAGTAATGTTATCTGTCCAACGTGTGAGAATCAACATTTATTTGTCAAGGGGCGCTCTTGATTTAGTAATATTGATTTCCTTTTTATAATAGAGTGACAAGAGCAGTTGATGAGAAAAAAGCATATACTGCCATTTTTTTGGATTTTTCAAAGGCGTTTGACAGGGTGCCACATGATAAGCTGATATTTAAGTTGCAACACATGGGTTTAAATGTCGGGTTAGTCAAATGGATTCGGAATTAGGTGGCTGATAGGTATCAGAGAGTTGTGTATGGTGGGGCAATATCAAGGAAGCAGAGGGTTACAAGTGGGATTCCACAAGGCTCAGTACTGGGACCTGTATTGTTCAACCTTGCAATCCATTGACAATAATATTGTCAATGGATTGCAAGGGGACATTCATTTGTTTGCAGATGATGTGAAGCTGGGAAGGGTTATTAGTAATAGTGCAGATGTGGCAGCCCTGCAAGAGGATTTCAATAAACTAGATAGATGGAAAAATGAATGGGGGTATTGGTTTAATGCAGCAAAATGCAAGTTCTTGAGGTTTGGGACACATCAATGGGACGCTGCATACTCGATTGGAGGAAGTAGGGAAGACAAGAGATCTGCTGCTGACGATTGATAGAAAACTGAAATTCAGGGAGCATATTGCAATAGTGGTGAAGATAACTCAGAGGATTGCTACGATACTGAGAAGGACACTGACCTGCAGAGATAAAAGAGTTATCATTCCATTGTATAAGACCCTGATGAAACCACATTTAGACTACTGTTCTCAGATTTGGTCCCCGGGATTTGAAGGGGATAAATTAACTGTGGAAAGGATACAAAGGCAGATAACAAAGATGGTTTCAGGACTGTACAATGTTAGTTATGAGGATTGACTGAGGGAATGTGGATTGCAGAGTTTTAAAATACATCTGTATTTTAAAACTCTTATAGATAGAAGAAGAGGTGATATGATCGAGACTTTTAAACTGTTAAGAGGTAGTTACAGGGCAGACATTGGGGAGTTCTTTCACTTGGAATGGCAGGAAGGAGCGATGACATGGGGCAATCCCTGGAAGTTACAAAAGGAAGCTGTTAGCAAGAAAGTGAGGAGTGGTTTCTTTGCATGGAGAACCGTGAAATGCATTGCCTGAGATAGTGGTTAGAGAAAGAACG